>NC_092346.1:16509034-16713670 GCF_963676685.1 Mytilus edulis
CTTATGACGTACTGCATCACCACAGATGGATTTGCATCTGCAAATCTGGTCCATTTTTCTTTAACTGAAAATATAAGATTTTCATCCAATGATAAACAGAGGACAGGTCTGAGCTTTTTTTTTGCAAAGGTTTATTTTGCCTCTCAAGCTTAAAATGACTTAATTGACAGTCCAAAATAACATTTGAAATTACAGATAATTTTATCAATACAAACTGAGGTGCTCAACAACCTACTTTGTTGACTACTCAATAACCTATATTGTGGTCAACACAGGAATTGTGTTACCAGTAGCTTGCTTCATACAGTAATGTGTTTGATATGCTTACTTTCTTGACAGTCTAACTTGCTTGCCACGATTATGTTGGTAGTTCACTATTATTGAAATATATTGGAAATCAGAATTAGAATAAACAGCTGCGCCACAAGTGCAATATACGCCCATTCCGAATTTTTTTTATAGTTCATTTCAAAACATATGCAGTGGAACCTGTCTTATCCGACACACCTCGGGACCAGAGAAATATGTCGGATTGGACAGGGTGTCGGAATACTCGGGTTTCACATTTGATAAAAGTGAAATAAGCATGTAAGATACAAACGTGGGCAATAACACCCAAAATAGGTTTTACTAAGGAGATCCTTTAAAGAAAAATAGTGTTTATGAAACATTACACCACGTCAAGTACGAATTCCCAAGATCTTGTAAATATTTAGTACGATAAATTTCAGTGAGATTGACAAGTTCTTAGAACATTTACAGTGTTAGTCTTCATCAATTGTTTAACTATTTTCCCAGTCATGGTTATTTGTATCATTTAGTCGGAATATCGTCTTCGACACTGGTCACATAAATTAAACTGTCAAAATGAAATCATTTCACAGTCCAATTAGCAATATTTCTTCGTCTGGATTTTTTTCCCCAACAATTTACTCACATTGAATTAAGAAAGACATTATGAAAAGTATGTATTAAGATTTATATATTTTCCATATGTTGTAGAAATGTTTTTATCCCGTACTGAGCCTCAAATTTCCTATCCGATCAATAAAAAATAACAAGATATTTGTGTACACAGGTAATGGATTAAATTACCTTTAATAAAAATGCATGAAATACACCTGACTGAATTATGATTACCTTGTTTATAAATTGATTAAGGAGATCAAAGGGTCGGATTAAACAAGTATAATTAGAGTACTTATGAAGGCTGGGACTTGAAAATGCTGTCGGATTACGGAGTAGACGGGTGACGGAATACAGAAGATTTTTTAACAAAGAATGTTAAAGAAAACTTTCGGGACCAGTAAATTTTGTCAGATTTCACAGGATGTCGGAATATTCAGGTGTCGGATTAAGCAGATTCGACTGTAATTATCAGATCATGTCTATTTCAAACAAAACAAAAGAAGAAACACTATGTGAATTTTAAAAGCAAACAGACAATTATTTTTATAAAAATAAAATTTAATAAAATAATGAAAAAAATAATAAATTAAATATAGAACCAAAAAAAATCTAAATGAAAATAGGAAAAAAATATTCTTTAGTTATTCACAAAAAAAAAGTAAGTTACTTAGTCCGCTCCCAACTCCAGAACTCTAAAAGGACAATAGGGAAAATAACAAAAACCAAAGGCATTTACTCTACATAGGACCTACATGTAACATCATGTTAAAATTTAGTAAGAATTGGTCAAAGTAAACTTGAGTTTTTGTGAAAAATGTCAATTTTCAATGAACAAAGTCCCATAACTCTTGAACGACAAAAGTGAAAATCAATGAACCGTAACAAGACTCAAACTCAATCTGTAACATCAATAAATATCTATATACCAAAAATCAGTTCAATATCTCAAGGTGTTTAGTAAAAAAGTCTGGAAAACTGGTTGTTGCGCAACAAGTCAGAATGACAAACAAGGGTAAAACTATATGTCCCGACCACTTTGTGGCGGGACATAAAAAAGTGCTGAAAACTTCAAATTCACTGTAATTTTCTAAGTCCGAGGGCGTAACTTCCGTAAAAATTATTCAACCACAACCAAAGTAGAACTTAATCTGTAACTTCTCATGATAAGACCACATACCAAAAATAAAATCAATTGGTTGAACATTACAAAAAAAAGTGTGGAATACTTATAATTCACTGTAATTTTGTATGTATAGAAATATTTTATATTTTGGGCCACTTTTACCTTTAACCTATGTCTTTTACTTTTTATTGTTTTGTATGTTTTATATTTGGTTTGTTTAGCCCCACTGCCAGTGGTTTTACATTTACAATTTCTTTGATATTGAATTTTTCTATGTCCAAGGGCTGTAGCTTCCGTGAAAATCATTGAACCGTCACCAAACTCTAACTTAATCTGTAACTCTTCATAATAAGGCTACATACCAAAGATATTATCATTTGGTTGAAGCATTACCAGAATAAAGAGCTACGCCAAGCGCAGCATGATACGACCGCAGTGGTCGAACAGGTGTTCATTTGGGCAAGCATTGACACACTACTAAAGTGGACACAATAATATGCTGGACACAATAATATGCTGGACACAGTAATATGCTGGACAGAGAATTCTGATTAGTAATAAAAAAACTTTTTTTTGGTTTTTTTTTTATTTAGCACCACTTTGGCCCCTAATAGCTCGAAAACGGTAAAAGCTATGCTAAATCTGTCGTACTCTACTGTTGCGAAAGTTCATAAGGAACATAAAGAAAAACTAGAAAATGTGTCTGTAAGCCACAGATGCCCTGCCATTTAGATCAATATGAGGTTCCATGTTCTCTCATGTAAAAATTGACCAAAATGCTGCTGAAAAGAGCTGTATGGCAAATTTAAACCAAAGTCACTCAAGCATAAGATATGTCAAAGTGACCAAAAAGAGGTCAAACTGTGCTGCACTGTGCAAGAATACTACAACAGTGTAATATCATTGATACACTACCACAGATTCCGAGAAATGGCAGTAAATGCAAAACTTGACCAAAATCATTCAAGCATAAAATGTAGGTCATGGTATTCTAGAAGATGCTGAACTGTGCTGCACTATGCAAGGACACTACAATACATTAATATCATTGATATACTACATTAGGTTCTTGAGAAATAATCCTCGACACAAAACTTTACCAAAATCACTGAAGTATAAAATGTAGGTCATAGTGACCAAAAAGATGCTGAACTGTGCTGCACTAAGCAAGAACACTACCAATAGTCTAATATCATTGATACACTACCATAGGGTTCTGAGAAATGGACCTATACACAAAACATAACCAAAACCACTGAAGCATAAAATGTAGGTCATATTGACCAAAAAGATGCTGAACTGTGTTGCACTAAGCAAGAACACTACAACAGTCTAATATCATTGATGCACTACCATAGGGTTCTGAGAAATGGACCTAAACGCAAAACTTAACCAAAATCACTCAAGCATAAAATGTAGGTCATAGTGACCCAAAAGATGCTGAACTGTTGAACTGTGTTACACTACATAGGAACACCACAGTGGTGAAATATCATTCATATATTACAATAGGTTTCTTCACAATGGTCATTTATGAAAAAAGTTATTGAAGTCAATCAAGCATGAAATGTAGGTCAAATTGACCCAAATGTTGTTGATCAATGTAGTACTATTTAAGAAGAATATACTGATGAAATATCATTGGTACATCATTATCACATTCTGAGAAATGGACCTTAACGCAAAACTTAACCAAGATCGGGACAGACGGACGTACATACGTATGTACGGACGGACAAGGGTAAATCTATATGCCCCTTTCACTTCGTGGCGGGGCATAAAAACAAAACCAAAATAAGATGAAAAATAAAAATTTGACGAACAAAAAAGAGAAGTCTTTTTTAACCCCTTTTAGCCCCTTATAGCTCAGAAAATGTAAGTCCTAGCTCAAATCTGTTAAAATACACTATGTTGGAAATTCATAATTTGCTGTTATACATTTTGAAATTGTTTAAAACACTAAGGTTTTTCTACTTCAAGGCATAGGATTTCCTTGGTCTTATTTTGGTGCCCTGTTTCGGTATATTTTGGGTTTATAAGCTCTTCAACTTTATAGTGATTTTGGATTTGCATAGTTTTAGATACATGTAAGAGCGTCACTGATGAGTCTTTTATAGACGAAACGCGCGTCTGGCGCAGAAAAAATCTTGCCTTGAACTTTGATGTGATTTTTTTTTTTAACACCATGATGGTTTTCACTGCTGGTGGAGGTATTCTTCCTAGAGGTTAACCCGCTCCGCTAGTCAACACTTCGGTGCTGACGTGATTCATCAAACTAAATGTGCTGTTATAAATTTTGAAATTGTTTAAAACAATAAAGTTTTTCTACTTCAAGGCATAGGATTTCCTTGGTCTTATTTTGGTTCCCTGTTTCGGTATATTTTGGGTTTATAATCTCTTCAACTTCATAGTGATTTGGATTTGCATAGTTTTAGATAAGAGTGTCACTAATGAGTCTTTTATAGACGAAACACTCGACTGGCGCAGAAAAAATATTGCCTTGAACTTTGATGTGATTTTGGTTTTTTTTTGACTGAAAATGTAATTTTAAGAATTGAATGCAGATTTTGCATTTTATGGGCGTGTAAAAGCGTTGACCGTGCACACATTTTTTGTATGAAGCGCTTCCACGCTTTATATAAAATGTGCTTCGGTCAACGCTTTTACACGCCGATTAAGTACAAAAAATATGCATTCAATTCTTAAATCAATGTGCATATAAACATGATAAACATCATAAACTCACAAGATTCCACAGGTGCACACGTCTTTCTTGTTATGAAATTTTTTATCCAGGTGTAAAGTCTATTCTTTTCTTTCCTTTTCCTTGAATTCTGTCCACAACTGTCCTTCTCATCTAGAGGGGGACTGTCATACTTGGTTCCTACTTCCTAAAGATAACACACATGAAAATCAATATTCAGCAGTTACAAAACTGTACACTAAATAATAATATATGTATGCAAGAGCAAAACAAGAAATCTGTGTGAACTGATGCTTATTAGTGATACTCCGCTCCCGAACTTTGGCGCTAAATACGGAAAATTGAATAATAGATAGAAATAAAATTGTATAATAATAACATCATGAAATAATGGGTGAGATATCACTGATGAAGATGCGTGTCAAAATTCTTTCAAATCTCCTTCCCAAGGGTATGAAGTTAAACTTGTAAATGTATCATGTGTATTGAGTCTGCAATGAAATTCTTGTTCCATATTAAATCTAACTTGAAACTATGAGCACAACTCTATACCCCACCCCTTTTTCCCTCTCACTTGCCTAACCCTATAAGTCATGAGACTTACATCTGATATCGCAAGAAGTTCATCTTCCAATGATACAACCACCTAGGCTCTACAGTACAAAAGCTATGCCAATGATACAACCACCTAGGCTCTACAGTACAAAAGCTATGACATGAAGAACATGAAGAAGAAAAGCTTTAAAAATTATAAAGAAAAAAGTGGATGACATTTTACTATCATGAAGGTCAAGGGTCACATTGACCTAAATTTGGTACGTGACACATCATCTTCGTTTTGCTATCATGAAGATCAAAGTCAAGGTCATTGTGACATAATTTCATTCGTGACACATCCACCTCCCGTATATGATTCATCCACATACCAAGTTTGATAATCCTACAATGTAGGTACTAAGGTACAAAAGTTCTGCTCAGGACAATGAGCAGGACGGATGGACAGACAGACAGACAGACAGAGGTGATTCCTATATACCCACACAAACTTCATTTGATGGGGTATAAAAACGTCAAATAATGCCTTCAAGTTTTTACATGATGTTAACAGTCTACAAACAAACATTTGGGACCATCTTATATTCTTACAGGGTATAAAAAATTGTCATGCATGTCCATCAGACAGTCTATATCCTACTATCATGACTATAGTACAAACCTGAACAATGTCAGTTTCTGTTTTCATTTCCAGATATATTTTTAAAATATATATCTCCAGGGGTGATGTCTTTGGTGTTTTTTTGATGACTTCCATCAATTTTTCTTCAAACAAGATAAATGGGGATGTAGGTGCCATGCTCATAAACTATAAAAAAAATAAACACAGATTTGTTACAACAATATCATCTTTTGAGGAGAAAAACGTCACATTTCAGCAATGCGTATTGCACACATATTTGTGTCAGGATGTTAATGCTACAGATACATGTAGTGAATGGGCTATTCCAGAAATAATCCATACCCCCCCCTATAGAAGGTATATGGGGTTCAGAAAAAAATCCATGGAAAATTTGGGATGTGGTTCAGAAAAAAATCTGGAATTCCATGTCGGTCCTATAGAAGGCAAAAAGATAAATTAAAATATTCCATGGAAAATTATGCTGTTGTTATTAGAAAATTTCTGGAAATCCAGAGCATCCTATAGAAGGCAACAATAAAAGTTTAAAAATTCCATGGAAAATCTGGATTCTAGTCGCTTTCAGTAAACTTAAGATAAATTTGTGCTTGTATGTATATCTGTAGTTCATTAGGTAATTCTAAAGCCCTATGTATCTTTACAAACAATGTACCAGAAATTTAAAGTGGTTTAATAGGTTTTTGCTCGTTGTTGAAGGCTGTACGATATTCTTAAGTGGTTAATTTTGTATCTTTTGATCTCTGGTGGGGAGTTAGTACAAATAATTATGATGTCTAGGAAAGCTATTTTAAGCTTTTGCTTTGACGCCTTCCAGTGGATCAAAAGATGTGAAAATTGAAAAATACCCACAGCAGATGGCATGATTATCTTAACTATTGGAGAGTAGTCTTATTGGCAATTTGGAAATGATACCACATTTTATTATTTTAATACTACATGTATAAAGTGTGTCCATACATGTTGTAAGCCAGAGTTGTCAGTACTGAACTTAAGGCCGTACTTTAACCTATAATGGTTTACTTTTTAAATTGTTATTTGTATGGAGAGTTGTCTCATTGGCACTCACACCACATCTTCCTATATCTATTAAGTCTGAGAGTTGTAAATTTGAAATTGTTTGCAATAGGACCTAAAAAAAAATAAAAAAATGTACATTTGTTCATGTACCTCAGCTTCTAACATAACATTCAGGGGATATGATATTCATGTAGATATTGATAGTGATAATACTTCAAAAGAAATGCATACTTTCAACACCACATGACATGTTTACTATTACATTTGTAATCTTATTGGGACAATTCACAACTTCTAATTGGAGATTGAGATAATAATATTTCCCCCTCTTTTCTTTTACCATGGAAGTTACATGTACATGCATGTATATCAGTATATTGGTATTATAGAACTTGTTTGCTTTTTTGCATTTTCATAAAACATGTGTTATCATGGTTATGGTCATGGCATAAGGGAAAAAATTCTCAGAAAATAAATGCCTGTGATTAAAAAAAATATTTTGAAACTTGCATTTCTAGAACTAAGTGAAATTAAATTGATATGAATACTGTGTATATTATAATTTATTCATGACAAAAATGATAAAAAAAAAACCTTTATAAACATAACAAATGGTTCTAACATCCAAATTCCACTAATTATATTTAACTTTTGATTTTGTAATCAAACTTGATTATAGACCCATAGTTATCTTTTTGTTTCAAGTTTGTTTTTTATTGTGAAGGAGTCATATTTTAATGCAGCTATAAGGTTTATGATAAAAAATGCAAAACATCCATACTAAGAAATGAAGAATCAAAAGAAATGACTAAGTAAAAATACTGGATGTTGATAACAAATCAAGATTTTTACAACTATTTACAAGTCAGTGTTTTAATGGTTTTAAAATAAAAACAAAATCATAGTTCACTATCTGGATTTATAGGGTTTTATTTACAATGATTTATGTTCTCTACAAGTATGTTTGTATTGAAATTTGTGAGAAACCACACACCAGGACCTACTGCTTTTCATAGTTGTTGAGGTTGAAGATTATTTTATCTAGCCATCTAGTTGACAAACAATCAGTAATTAAAAAGCTTTAAAGAAGTCCCACTGTGAACACATGGCCATTTCTGTGGACTTTAATTATATCATAATATACTACATGCAAATACTTGAACCACATGTTATAAGACAAAGGAGATAAATACTAGGAACTATGTATCCATAATCCCTTGCTCTGCAAAAATAAATATTTAGTCTCAGTTTTAAAATTAGAAAAGTTTATTTTTTTATTATTTAAATTGTTATTTTTTCCGTTTATTTATCAATCATTATAATACATTGACTCTATTTGTCTAAGTGGATTAATATGATTACATCTATTATATGAATATGTTTTGAATATATATACATAATGTATCATCTTTCAGTTCCATAACTTATCTTAACTTTAAAAATGTTAAACATGTATACATTTAAAAAATCAAATGTCATTCATATTATACAAATTTAGAGTTTAACAATTGTTTAAAAGTTTTGTAATTTTCTTTAATTTCATGATGTTTTAGGAAATTATAACATGTAAAGAAATACAGGAATTTGAAAACAATAAGAAATTATATAAATCGTTCCCCAAAGAAGGATTGTTAGATGTCTAGATTTGGCCACTTTAGTTGCAGGCGACAAATAGAAAATTGTAAAACTGCATGTACAGGAAATTATATGAGATTAGAGACACATTTATTTTGTAATGTATTGTGAACTAATTTATAATTTTTTTAAAAACCATTTGTATTTGGAGAAAACATTTTCAAATTGTGACTGTGGTATGAGAACATTAAAGGAGTAGGTCCGGTAAGGGCCGATTTTGGCCCCAAATTTCAGTTTCATCTAACGAGATATTTAGGACACTTTTTAAACACTTAAGTGTATATTTCAATTGATTCGATTAGTTTATGTAAAAGATTTAAATGATCAGTCATTAAAAACGCTCCGATTGAAGCTTAAATATGAACAAGAGGCTGTCACAACGACAGCAAACCGGATTTATTAATATTTATTTGTGTCCTGGCAATATCACAAGAACCATTACTGATGAATGGTGAAAGTGAAAATTGTCAACATCAAATTTGACCTCCATTTTGTCATCAGTATCAACATATAAAAATTTGAAAAGCTTAGATTGAATGGTTCATGAGTAAATGCAACAACGTGAATGGAAACGCCATTTTACAATCTTTCAAGAACCATAACTCCTGAACGGTAAAAGTCAAAATCATCATTACTGAACTTGACCTCTATTTTGCCATCAGTAACAACATATAAAAATTTCAAAAGCTTTGGTTGAATGGTTCATGAGAAAATGCACGGACACGACTGGAAACACCATTTTTCAATCTTTCAAGAACCATAACTCCTGAACGGTAAAAGTCAAAATCGTCTTTATTGAACTTGACCTCTATTTTGTCATCAGTAACAACATATTAAAATTTGGGAAGCTTTGGTAGAACAGTTCATGCGTAAATGCAGGGACACGACTGGAAACTCCATTTTTCAATCTTTCAAGAACCATAACTCCTGAACGGTAAAAGTCAAAATCCTTATTATTAAACTTGACCTCCATTTTGTCATCAGTAACAACATATAAAAATTTCAAAAGCTTTGGTTGAATGGTTCATGAGAAAATGCATGGACACGACTGGAAACACCATTTTTCAATCTTTCAAGAACCATAACTCCTGAACAGTAAAAGTCAAAATCGCCATTATTGAACATGACCTCTATTTTGTCATAAGTAACAACATATTAAAATTTGGGAAACTTTGGTAGAACAGTTCATGCGTAAATGCACGGACACAACTGGAAACTCCATTTTTCAATCTTTTAAGAACCATAACTCCTGAACGGTAAAAGTCAAAATCGTCATTATTAAACATGACCTCCATTTTGTCATCAGTAACAACATATTAAAATTTGGGAAGCTTTAGTAGAACAGTTCATGCGTAAATGCACGGACACGACTGGAAACTTCATTTTTCAATCTTTCAAGAACCATAACTCCTGAACGGTAAAAGTCAAAATCGCCATTATTGAACTTGACCTTCATTTAGTTGTCAGTAACAACATATTAAAATTTTAAAAGCTTTGATTGAACGGTTCATGAGTTAATGCACGGACAACATTTGATTGCCGCCCGCCCGCCCGCCCGCCCGCCGTACATCCCCAAATCAATAACCGACATTTTTGTCACAAAAATCCGGTTAAAAATCTAACAAATATGCCAAAAAACGTCACTTTTAAGATGGTTTTCGTCAAAAATGAAAGTGGCCGCATCCGTGTTCATCCTCAACCTTTATATATCATGTATATGTTATGTATTATCATCAAATACAACTTACATTTTAATATTATGAATGAACACGAATGCGGCCACTTTACAATACGCACATTTAAAATTCAGTTCAAGAGAAGTCCGAGTCTGATGTCAGAAGATATTACCAAAGAAAATATTTAATCTCCTGAATAAATGTCTCAGAATATTCACATGACATTCATATTTACCAAGCCAAAATATGAAGAAACTCGCCCCTTTACCCTCGTTACCCGTAATGCTGTATACATAACTTCTCTTCATTAGAGGCTGCATTATCTAAGCTTTAGACGGAAACTGTCTAAAATTTAACTAAAATGCTATAATTGTGAAGATTTCAGTAATTTAGCATGACTTTATGATGCTAGTACACGATATATGTACATTGTATTGTCAAAAACAGCACATATTTATGTAGCAGAAGCATTCTACTTTCCAAAAAATAGCTAAAAGATTACATTTGCTCAATTTTGCAAAGCTGCTTAATTTTGGAGCCAAAAAGGGGTCTTACTGAACCTACATGTACTCCTTTGATAACTTCTCAAATTTCATTCCAGTATACAATTTTTTTTTGTAGAAAATCAGTCATTTCTTATTCAAATTTATATTGAAGATTTTATAATATAAATATAAAGATAACATACATACTAAACAAAAATTTTGTTTTACAAAAAAAAGGGGGGGATGTCTGGAGCTTATAAAATTCAAAACTCAGAAGATTTTGCCACTAGCTGATTTTGATAACCAATATAACAATCTATTTATGTTGAACCATGGAAGTATTATATTGACAGGAACTACAACGATTTGTTAGCACTTATTTATAACCCGGGGAGCTCTGTAGAAAAGATATGGAAACTGACTAATTAGTATGTTATCGTTAATAGCCCTTTGTGACCATGTGCGATGCCGCCGTCCTAAATTGACCAGACATACTTCTTATCATCACGTGGTTTTTATTGCGAAAGGTTATCTCTAATACCTGTCGGAAAACCCCTTTGTTTATTTCAATCTCGTCTGTGGTCTTTCAGAATTATTCAATTTTTCAAAACAAATCGACTGATGTACAAAACAAGAAAATCGGACGAGAACTTTGAATACTACAACGTTTTGAAGTGGTGAGTGACAATATTTCATTAGTTTGTGGGTTAAGTTTAAATCGTAATTAAGGTGTGTTCCGGTTACCGCCGGTTAAAAATAAATATATTTGATAAAAATAATTACTGTGAAGTTTCGAGTAGTCTATATAGTTAAGGTACTGGATAACCCTGGAAAGTAGAAATTTCCAGTTTAAAATACGAAAATTAATCGAACAAGTACCAACATCAACAAAATACAGAAGAAGAAAACAGAGATCTCACTTCGTTGTGTAGCTATTTATATAATGTTGGTTAATATCTTTTTAATTGTGAATATAAAAACTTCATGTCTACCCGCAATTGAAAGACCTTTCCGATCATATAAAGCCATGGTCAGTATTTTATCATTTGAACATGTATGACTATGCCAATATATATACTAGCCAAGATTTAAAAAAAGTCTTTATGACCCGAGTATTGTTTTCTCACAAGGACAAATCTTAAAGTTATCAACTTCTACTGTAAATCTTATACTTTATATATGCACTTAAAAAACAAGGTTTAATGTCTATTTCAAAAACGTAAACTGAAACTGTTTTACAGTGCACTTAACATATACATGTCCATGAAATCAGAAATCAGTGATGTATATTTGGCAGTCAGGATATTTCATATATCAGTGGCGGATGCAGGAATTTTCGAAAGGGGGGGTGCTAGCCCAGGGCAAAGGGGGGGTGCAAAACATATGTCCCGATTCAAATGCATTGATCTGCCAAAATAAAGGGGGGTGCGCACCCCCGGAACCCCCCTCTGGATCCGCCACTGTATATAATAATATACGTAAAGCCTTATTTAACATGGTGTTAAACCAGCCCTGGATTTGGAGTACATTTGTAAGTCTTATAATTGCTCTATAATAAAATTGTCTTTTTTTAAATCTTGATTAAATCGGCTCAATTTTCAATATGTACAGTCCCGAAATATGAATGAAATACATGCCACTGGACGTAAGACAAACAACTTTCAATCACAACTTATGATGTGCTTTTTCTACCCTTCAACCCTTTAAAACAAATCCAAAATAGTCTTTTTTTGTCAACAGATATGGTAAAAAATGGACCCAGACTATAACTGTCGTTTATGTGGAACTACAGAAAAGAGAACTGCTCACCACCTATAATACGAAAAATCAAAATATGCTAGAGACATTAAACTCTCACTAAACATTGATATTCAAAATGATCCAAGTGATTTTCCAAAATTTATTTGTATTAGTTGTCAATCTAAGTTGTATATATGTTGAATCATTGCAAACTAGATTTCGCAAAAAGACTTGTTTTTGACATTAGTGCCCTTGAATCTTTCTCTTTTGTTCCATCGCGCTTTAGCGTGCTGTACCATCGTACTTTAGGGAACAAACAAACATTGCACTTTAGCGTGAGACACCGTCATACTTTAGCGTAGACCATTGCACTTTAGCGTGACCATCGCACTTTAGAGTACCATCGCACTTTAGAGTCCTACATGTATAAACAAGAAGATGTGGTAAGAATACCAATGAGACATCTCTCAACCCAAATCACAGCGCATAAAAAGTTAACAGGTATAGGTCAAAAACATGGAGCCTTGGCTCACACCAAGCAACAAGTTATAATGGGCCCCAAAAATAACAGAAAACCAACTGTGGAATCTATATGAAAAAAAAAGAAACCAGAAACATGAACAAGTTACTACACCAACAAATGACAACCACTGAACAATGTCAATGGCATCTGATTTAGAAAAGGTGCATAAAAAAATGTAGTGTTTTAAACATTACAACAGGAGCCAACCTTCACCCTTACCAGAGACCGTAATGTATCATAACAATATAAAAAGACCCAAGATAAATTATCCATTGAATGATTGTACATTTGAAATGGATGAACTTGATCACAAAGACATTTAAACAAAAACAAGTAAGCATACAGCTGCCATACACTGAATGAATGCCAGTTTGATCTAATCATCTACATGTATGACACACAAAAAACAATATTAAAACTTATATGTTTCATGAAAATTGTTTATCTGGAATTTTTCTGTTGGAAATTAAATTTGTCTGGAAATATTTATTTCCACAGGATATTTTCTTGGAATTTTTAGTATTATTCTCATTTTTTTCCTGGAATATTTTTTAGAATTTTTGAAATAATCTGGAAATTATTGACAACTTACAGAATATTTTCTTGAAAATCTGAGATTTTAACAGATTTTTTTTCTGGAAATCCTTAACCTTCTATAGGGGGGTTAGTCCAAATAATTATGACGTCTTGAAAGGCTATTATAATTTTTTTCTTTGACGCCTTACATTAACGTCGTCGATGTAAGGCGTCAAAGAAAAAAATTATAATAGCCTTTTAAGACGTCATAATTATTTGGACTATAGGGGGGTATGGATTATTTCTGGAATAGCCCAATACGAGGGGGAGGACAGGGGGGTACCCTTCTCCCTTCTCCCACCCATCTTCTCCTTTCTCCTACCCCTGTTCTCCTTTCTCCCATTAGAATAAAACATCTCCTTTTGAGATATTTTTTCTTGAAATATAAGAAAAAATTTTAAAAGGAGATATTTTATTTTTTCTCCTTTCTCCCAGCCTTCCTCTCCTTTCTCCTACCCCCTTTCTCCTTTCTCCCACCCCCTTTCTCCTTTCTCCTACCCCCTTTCTCCCCGTCTCCCTTACGCCTGTCCTCCCCCTCCAATACGGCAATAGTGAATAATCAACAATAAGGGATTCTACACTTCAAGAGGATTTTCCAACTGAAGTGGTTCATCTGGTAAAGGTGGAAAATACGGGGGGGAGGGGTCCGCCACTGTCTCACCATTCCTCCATAATTATTTTTATGGTTGTGTTTCCTATTCTTATCGTTGCGTTTTGTTGTTAGCGCCTTATGACAAATCCATTAAATATGTGCATGATGTGTACACTGGTTTTGCTGACGTATCTATTATACAATAAACTGCATATCGGAATCGGTTTTTGAGATCCGGATTGGACACGACTGGTGTGCGACTAAACCCGAGACTCGCCGAGCGTTTTACACTCCTACCTAGGAGTCTACTCCCGTATTCGGAAGAAGAAATATTTAAAATTTAACTGTCGAGAGTGGATAAATATCGTATTACACGAGATTTGGTGGTGGAATCTGTTTATCTAATGATTTTCTAACAATACGCAGGCAAACTTATTCCTTCTTTGCGACTGATCTGCAAAAAGATGTGTTCTTTCTATGTGATGTCATCAGGCATGGTCGCCTTTTTTTCATGCCGTCACAATAGGAAATTCGGAGGAAAACAAGAAAATTCGACGTCATAATCGGATTTTAACCAATGAAGAACTGAGATCAAACGAAGCACACGTGGATTTTTTTTATACAATGGGTGCACTAGAAAGGGATAAATTGACTAAAAATTAGAGAAAAATATTTATAAAACTTCTGAGTAGTTGCTATTGTAGAGGGGGAGGACAGGGGGTACCCTTCTCCCTTCTTCCACCCCTCTTCTCCTTTCTCCTACCCCTCTTCTCCTTATTTTTTTTTTAATTTACCGGAAAAAAGAGAGATATTTTATTTTGTCATATTTTATTTTTTTGTCCAACTTTTTCTCCTTTCTCCCAGCCTTCCTCTCCTTTCTCCTACCCATTTCTCCTTTCTCCCACCCCCTTTCTCCTTTCTCCTACCCCCTTTCTCCTTGTCTCCCTTACCCCTGTCCTCCCCCTCATTGTACGTATTTTAAAAAATAACGATTTTTTAAAATAAAAAACAAATAAAATAATTGTTGAAACTTCATTTAAAAAAAACGGCTATTTTTAGGTTGTCCCGCGTAACATATTTCAGTTATTGTAACCACTAAACTATGATTTTCGTCAAAACTATTTAATATTTTGAAAAACGTGTTTTTCCATTATTAAACAGAATAGTTCCTCCATTCCTTTATGCATTTTTATGACGTTATGATGACGTCATAGAAAAAAAAACGCGTTCAATACTAAAAGGGCAAATCTGTCCCGCGGGAAAAAAAATTGGGATTCCAGATTTGAGAATCAAAAAATATTTATCTAAAATGAAAAAAGTGTAGTATTTGTATTTACTACATCAATGTTAATTTGCTTAATTTTATGAATTTAAAGACAAATATCCTGAAACATGATATATGGTAATTTATGAGCGATTTTTCAAAGGCTTACAAGTTTGTCGCACCGCCATTTTTTAACTTAAAAACGAACTCAACTCAAATTTACGTCCATTGTTTGCTTATCACTGCTCTTATAATGGTAGAATTTATGATTTTTTAAAATGTTATTTTTCTTAAATTTTCAAAAAACTGAAATACATCAATTTTCGATAAGTAGTTAAAAAGCACCGTCGATTTTGCCGAGTCTTACAAGAATGTCGCACTTGCTTAAAAACAACGTTTCAGTCGAATTTTCGGTTTGAACGTTACGAAATATTCGCGACGTTGTGTTACGCTTACATGTACGAACATATCGCGCGTAACGCCTTAGACATATCCTATCATATATTTTTTTCACTATGTCTGACGGTATTTTGTACAGAATATTCTACAATCAGACAAAACTATATAAAACATAATTAAAAATTTTAAGATGTGCAAATCACAATGACATTGGTGTCCTGTATACTGACAGTGTAGTATATTCTTCAGGATGACAGTGTTCAATGATTTAATTGTTTGCATCTTTTTGTTGACGGTTTACCGTAGCGGTTGTTCAGGTGCAGAATGGTCGTTCGTTTAGATTAGTTGCCCTTGGAAAAACGCGTACACAATATTTTCCCAAAAGGTGTAAAGCAATTTTCAAAAACATTTTTTAATGTGTGGCAACATGTCAACATGTCATATTTGCTGTATTTGAAGATGTTTTTGATAATCAAATATCAAATGTGTATTTATTTGCCCTTGTGAAAAAATAAATTTACCAATATCTGTCTAATAGACCACAATAGATAAAAATATAGCTTGACTGTACACTAGACAGGTCTGTGCCGATGATTTGCCATTAATTTTGAATATAGTGTACGGAAGTCATCGGGGTCGTTTGACCTCCAAAAAAATAGAAACACAAAATTAATATGCTACTACGTTACACAAATCCCTGAGTGTAAATCTGATGTCAATTTATATTTCCCAATAGATGTACATGTATATGTATTAAACGAGTACCAAGGTCCTAGCTGTAATATATACCAAATGAATGTGGTCTATGGTCCAATATCCAAAATCTAAATACAAGGTTAGATTCAGCATATCATAGAACCCCAAGAATTCAATTTTTGATGAAATCAAATAATGTCAATTTTAGACCTTTTAGACCTCAATGTGGACCAATTTGATAACCAGGACCAAATATTAAAAATCTAAATACATGATTAGATTCAGCATATTGAAGAACCCCATATATTCAATTTTTGTTAAAATCAAATAAAGTTAAATTTTGGACCCCGATTTGGACCATCTTGAAAACTGGGCCCATAATCAAAAATCAAAGTACATGTTTAGATTCAGCATATCAAAGAACCCCAAGAATGCAATTTTTGTAAAAATCAAACTAAGTTTAATTTTGGACCCTTTGGACCTTAATGTAGACCGATTTGAAAGTTCGAGGCAATTTGGACTGCAAATGGAAAATGAAGGTTAATTGGATATGGACCCTTCAAAGAGCTGTTACAATGGTTCTTATCTTGCAGTGACCGTAGCACTCTCTACACGAGGCATCGATTTACAGTATGTATGAAAATTTAATTGGTCTATACTTTAGGTTCAAATAATATGAACCTCATGAAGACAAAGCCTTCCAAACTATTTATGGCAATACATTAATTTATCATATCTGGGTATATGTAGGTAGAATAGTTTTGCACTTCCAGTCTTGAAGTAGTGTTGATGTGTATCTCAAGAAAACCAAGGCTGTCCAAAGTTGTGATGATAATACTTAGAATCCCAGTTGCTTACAAAGTATGTGTATATTTCTTTCACCACAAAGTATTTCTGTTAACAACTTAGTATCACTGTTCTCAAAGAAATTCTAATAACTTTCTAATATCTAAAAATGTTTGCACTAGCTGTTTCCTCTCTTCTTTTTTTAAGAAAATTGTATTCTTTGCTATATGTACCAACTGCTTCTTTTTTGCGTAAATATACTTTTCTAAACCAGTGAATGAATTTCGTTCAAACAAACTTCCACAAATTAATTGGGTTTTCGCTTAGCAAATATTTGACTGTTCATTGCTATATATGGGGAGTGTATATGGTGTATCCTCCATTTCTTCTAAAATTTTAGAATTTATTGAAACTTTCTTAGATTAATTCTTAACCATGTTAACTATATAATACCGTTGTATAATTTGTTTTTTTCCTAATGTGAATAGGCGTTGCCGTCAGTTCATATTGTTTTTCAGAAGATTGGTAGAAGATTATTTCTTTACCCTTTTAAAGTATATGTGCTTTTGAGACATTTTCTGACTCCTGTCCTGTTCAAAAGTTTGAACGATAAGCTGCAGATTCTTTTTGTTATCAGGGGGTCTCATTGGGGTGTGCCGATCCCGGATCCCGCTTACTGTTTTGTCACATTCCCGTTTCCCGCTTACACTATGTACGTAAGCAATTCTCATTTTTTTGTCATTTCCTGGATCCCGCTAGACCTCATTTCCCGTTTTCACGACACAATAATTTGACTTTCACGTTTCACGCTTACAAAATAATCGGCAATCCCGCGTCACGCTTAGACCCCAATGAGACCCATTTATCATAAAACTTGTCCTAGATTTTTTCTAAAGATTTTGATTGATTGGTATAGGCTTGCGAATTATGTGGACAGTTTTTTTTTTAATTACCATTGCTTACCATGCATGTACATATTGTATATGTCACATGCCTTTTTTCCTCTCACACAATGCTTTGAAGGGTACATAGAAACAACTTATATCAGAGGTTAAATCAGCAATGTCTTGGGCTCATAGGTTAAATCAGCTTTATCTTGGACGAGTTCAAAAATCAGTGTGGATTACTTACTTTAAAAAGAATAATGCCCGTTGAAACATGAACTATTTGGGAAATTGTATACTAAGCGCTCTCATGTGTACAACTCTTGCCATATTTTTTTTTATGAAATAATGATTTCACCCAACAAAGGTAGGTGTGTTATACATCATGGTGTAGAAAATCTATTTATATTTATAACATTTTAGTGGGGAAAACAAGCGGAAATGGAAATATAAGGGAAGATCACAAATTAAAAGGGTTTCCTTGTTAATGGTTTTAAGTACAATGTTATGTTTGGATTACCTGCTTTTAAATTATAATGTATAAAGAAATGTTGTACTGTCTTAAGGTGATTAGCTGTCATTGTATTTTTAGAAGTAACTGGTGTATTATGCATGATTGTTCTACCTCTGCTGTGCGCGTGCTTAATGGCAATACAGCAAAAAACAGCTGTAAATGCACAATGTTAGGATCATATAGTGAACAGTGAAAATAAGTATTAACAAGAATGTGTTCATAGTACATGGATGCCCCACTCGCACTATCATTTTCTATGTTTAGTGAACCATTAAAAAAGGGGGTAAAAAATCTAATTTGGCATTACAATTGGAAAGATCATATCAAAGGGAACATGTGTACTATGTACTATTTCATGTGGACCATGCAATTTGGGTCAAAAGTCTGAGTTAGCTTTAAAATTAGAAAGATCATATGATAAGCAACAAGTGTACTAAGCTTCAAGTTGATTGGACTTCAGCTTCATCAAAAACTATACCTTGACCAAAAACTTTAACCTGAAGCAGGACCGATTCTATTTGAATGAATTAATGTTGATGATCATTAATGACCCATCCAATAAACGGATAACCTAGAACAACAGATTGTGACACCTGATGTTACTGTTGATTAGCTTGGAGTCGTAAAGAAAGCCAGGTAAAATTTCGTTATTGGCGGATCATATCAATACGAACAAAATAATATACAATCCATCTTCAAAAAAAGGCAGGGCGCCCTGGAAACTGTACAAAGGGCACAGGGCGGCACTCGGGTAAGGGCGGGTGGACCGCCCTGTGAAAAGGACTAGCTTGAACACTGTCCATACACCAAATATAGTTGATTTATTGCATGTAGTATGTGATATTAGAACATTGATATTGAATTGAAAGTAAAAGGTTCAATGGGCCGGGTGTTTTATATATTATATATCATATCCATTTTACAATATCTTAACATTTAGATACAAAATGAAACATATTGTGCGCCATGTGGGAGCTTACATGTGTCACTCTATGCGCCATTTCTGAACAAAAAGCGCAATTTTCAGGTCTCGTAGCCCAGCTGGCTACTGATCTTTATAAGTTAATCTCTACCTCTGAGATCATCATCTTCCCACTCACTGGATGTATAACCCACATCAATGGTTTAATAGCTTTAGATTTTCAGTAAGAAATAAATTTAAAGATACCTTTGTGCCCTGTAACATAATTTTCAACTTCAAAAATTAAAAAACTAATGCTAAACAGCCTATACAAGTCCTTGTTCTATTAAAGTGTATCAATCCCAATCCCAATCAATTCTATACTCATATGTTATTGAGGTCAAAGGGCCCCGTTGAAACCTGAGGTAGATGTGTTGAAATTCATTGTAGGTAACTAACAATATTTCAACGGGAACAGACCTCACCTTTCTTGGCTTCAGTGCATAGAGTATACATTAAACTATTTAACAAACATCGGTGTTTTTTTATGTATGATATTACAACATGTATAATTAAGATTTGGTGATCAGGAAGCTTGATAAATAGCAAGTACTCTTGACCTGAAATAAGACGAATGTGTTGTTTAAAATAAATAATGACAGTTAACTTCTGATTTAAAAATACGCTGTTTGTGTAAAAGAATTTCAAGGCCGACAACCCAATGTGAAAAACTGTATTTGATGTACATGTCGTGTTTGATTGGTCATTCATTCGTCTTAGTGCAATTCGGACAAAATGAGCCCCGAATGTAATTTTGAATAAAGACTTTTGCCTAATTGATGAACCAATCATTGTATTAAATGTGTTAAAGTACTTTAATTTCCAAAGTAGAAAGATATTCAAAGACGAATCTGACCTCTCTCAGTATTAAATAACTAATGTTTACAATAAAAGTGACATCACCTCCTCATTCTGCAATTCATAAACAAAAATCCCTACAGTTTGCCTAGACCCAAAGACCCAGGTGGGTAAAGTTATGAAACATTTTAAATTGAGGCCCAAAGTTGGGGTAGGGTGACCCTAGCAACTAGAGTGAAATTTAGAAAGACCCAAATTCAAAGAAAATGGGGGGCAGTGGCGGATCCAGGAGGGGGGTTCCGGGGGTGCGCACCCCCCCTTTATTTTTGCCGATCAATGCATTTGTATCGGGACATATGTTTTGCACCCCCCCCCCCTTTGCCCTGGGTGCCCTGGGTTAGCACCCCCCCTTTCGAAAATTCCTGCATCCGCCCCTGGGGGGGGGGGGTAAAAGTATTAAAAAATTGCCACCACCTCTTCTTATACACGAAATACAATAAACAGCGTTGGTATGGCAATACTATAATATTAGTATAGTTAATTTCATAAAGTTTGATACAAATATGTTTTCTCTAATCTACAATGAAATAATATCTGTACAAAACTTTATGTTAACATATGGTTATTTTTCTACAAGTGGGTCCGTTATACCCAACCCTGCTTTCCTGCAATTATTTAGTCTCCAAAGTTTTTTTTTTTATCATTTCTTCTTCTTCTTCTTCTTCTTCCCACTACGAGTCGAACTCTGTAGTAAAGTGTAATTGACTCGGGCGCATCTCAAACAGACAGGAGGCCACTCTTCTGGCCAAAAGTAAAAGTCCAGGAAATAAACTGGACGGTGTTTACAATAAAATATGATATTAATTACATCTATGTACACTGGTTATCCTGCTGTCTATTTCAGATGTGGCTGGGTCCAGGGGATGGTATTCACTCTGGCCCTGAAGTCCTCTAGAGATCCAGACTCCACTACAGATTCGGGGAGTTTATTCCATTCTCTAGTTGTTCTTGGGAAGAATGAGTGGTAGTATACATCCCTCTTCACTCTAGTTTTTCTAAATTTATGGTTGCCCCTGGTCCTACTGTCCCCTGTTGTGTAGTATTTGGCTGGATGAATGGCAATCATCTCGTGTTGAGTCTTGTAACACAGCACCAGACACTGTTTCCATCGTCTGTGTTGCAGTGATTCCCACTGAAGTTGGTCCAGTAGCTTAGTTACACATCCATGAGAGATTTTTTTTACTTAACGAGTAGCTAGTCTATCTGCTATCAATATCTATGTAGCAGCTAGGCTAGCTACACGTTCAATAGTCATAATTAAATCTATGTAACTTAAGGCTGACTGTTTTGTGGCATTTCTTGTTTGTGAGATTAACAAAGTCTCAACGTGTTTTATTTTTAACAAACTGTCCTAGGTGGTCGTCAGTAGCGTACACAACAAAACAGAAATGCATTAAATTCTGTCCTGTGAAGTTGAATAGACTATGCACGGGAAATAGTGCAGCCACGCATATTAGAAGCATTTTATGCACACAAGCGCCTTGAAATGTCATGCCGTGCATATCGTCACATTGCACAAGGTATGTTCAATTTGCACCTTATGTATGTCATATTGTCCTTGGTCTTATGAAAATATTACTAGAGATAAGACCGTGGTGTCTTGTATATGTAATATATGGTCCATGGTCTTATGAAAATATTACTAGAGCTAAGACCATGGCGTCTTGTGTATGTCATATGGGGTCCCTGGTCTTATGAAATTATTACTAGAGATAAGACCGTGGTGTCTTGTGTATGTTATATAGGGTCCCTGGTCTTTGAAAATATTACTAGAGATAAGACCATGGTGTCTTGTGTATGACATATAAGGTCCCTGGTCTTTGAAAATATTACTAAAGATAAGATCGTGGTGTCTTGTGCATGTCATATAGGGTCCCTGGTCTTATGAAAATATTACTAGAGATAAGACCATGGTGTCTTGTGTATGTCATATAAGGTCCCTGGTCTTTGAAAATATTACTAGAGATAAGACCATGGGGTCTTGTGTATGTCATATGGGGTCCATGGTCTTTGAAAATATTACTAGAGATACGACCTTGGTGTCTTGTGTATGTCATATGGGGTCCCTGGTCTTATGAAATTATTACTAGAGATAAGACCATGGGGTCTTGTGTATGTTATATGGGGTCCCTGGTCTTTGAAAATATTACTAGAGATACGACATTGGTGTCTTGTGTATGTCATATGGGGTCCCTGGTCTTATGAAAATATTACTAGAGATAAGACCATGGGGTCTTGTGTATGTCATATTGGGTCCCTGGTCTTATGAAAATATTACTAGAGATAAGACCATGGTGTCTTGTGTATGTCATATGGGGTCCTTGGTCTTTGTAAATATTACTAGAGATACGACCTTGGTGTCTTGTGTATGTCATATGGGGTCCCTGGTCTTATGAAATTATTACTAGAGATAAGACCATGGGGTCTTGTGTATGTCATATTGGTTCCCTGGTCTTATGAAATTATTACTAGAGATAAGACCATGGGGTCTTGTGTATGTTATATGGGGTCCCTGGTCTTTGAAAATATTACTAGAGATAAGACCATGGCGTCTTGTGTATGTCATATGGGGTCCCTGGTCTTATGAAAATATTACTAGAGATAAGACCATGGGGTCTTGTGTATGTCATATTGGGTCCCTGGTCTTATGAAAATATTACTAGAGATAAGACCATGGTGTCTTGTGTATGTCATATGGGGTCCTTGGTCTTTGTAAATATTACTAGAGATACGACCTTGGTGTCTTGTGTATGTCATATGGGGTCCCTGGTCTTATGAAATTATTACTAGAGATAAGACCATGGGGTCTTGTGTATGTCATATTGGGTCCCTGGTCTTATGAAATTATTACTAGAGATAAGACCATGGGGTCTTGTGTATGTCATATTGGGTCCCTGGTCTTATGAAAATATTACTAGAGATAAGACCATGGTGTCTTGTGTATGTCATATGGGGTCCTTGGTCTTTGTAAATATTACTTAGGATAAGACCATGGGGTCTTGTGTATGTCATATAGGGTCCCTGGTCTTTGAAAATATTACTAGAGATACACCTTGGTTTGTTGTACGTTGCACCTTTTAGAAAAGGATTTTCAATTGTGTCCATGTCTCTGGTGATAACAATGTGTTCTTAGAGATGAAATGTGTTCTTATAGATGAAATGACCCGCTCGGTTTATATCCTGTTACTTATTCGTTCCTTAATCGCTTTTAATACGCGTGATTTACGTTGCACCTTGAAATAAATCGTTTTTTAATTGTGTTCATGTCACTGGTGGTAATTATGTGTTCTCTGAGTTGAAAAACCCCTATTAGCGCCTATGTACCCGTTTCACCGCTACACTGATATCCTGTTAATTATTCGTTCCTTATTCGCTTATAAAACGTGTGTTATGCGTTTCACTTTAACAAAAGAAATATTTTTGTGTCTCTGGTTGTAATTGTCGGTTCTAAAAGGTGAAATAACCTTAATAGAACATATCTTCCCGTTTCAGCGCTCGATTCAGTGATACCCTGTTACTTATTCGACCCTTATTCGCTTTTAAAACGTGTGTTATGCTTTGCACTTTAAAAAAGAAATGATTTTGTGTCTCTGGTGGTAACTGTCGGTTCTTAGAGGTGAAATAACCCTAAAAGAACATATGTACCCGTTTCAGCGCTCGACTGGTACCCTGTTACTTATTCGTTCCTTATTCGCTTTTAAAATGTGTGTTATGCGTTACACTTTAAAAAAGAAATAGTTTTGTGTCTCTGGTGGTAACAGTATTGGTTCTTAGAGGTGAAATTACCCTAATAGAATATATGTACCCGTTTCAGCGCTAAAGTGATACCCTGTTACTTATTCGTTCCTTATTCGCTTTTAATGCGCAGGGTATACGTTCTTATAATACGTTTGTTGTACGTTGCACCTTTTAGAAAAGGATTTTCAATTGTGTTCATGTCTCTGGTGGTAACAATGTGTTCTTAGAGATGAAATGACCCTATTTGCGCGCATGTACCCGTTCCAGAGCTCTGTTAATACCCTGTTACCTATTCGTTACCTATTCGCTTTTTTACGTTTGTTGTACGTTGCACCTTTTAGAAAAGGATTTTGCAATTGTGTTCATATCTCTGGTGGTAATAATGTGTTCTTATAGATGAAATATCCTTATTAGCGCGTATGTTCCCGTTCCAGCGCTCGGATAATACCCGGTTACTTATTCGTTCCTTATTCGCTTTTAATGCGCAGGGTATACGTTGCACTTTAAAATAAATCGTTTTTTAATTGTGTTCATGTCTCTGGTGGTAACAATGTGTTCTTAGAGATGAAATTACCCTATTAGAGCGCATGTACCCGTTCCAGCACTCGGTAAATACCCTGTTACCTATTTGTTACCTATTCACTTATAATACGTTTGTTGTACGTTGCACCTCTTAGAAAAGGACTTTCAATTAAGTTCATATCTCTGGTGGTAATAATGTTTTCTTATAGATGAAATACCCCTATTAGCGCTATTATTTTTATTGAATATTGCGGTGGACACGTTGCTTGTTTATGTGTTCTGTGTCATTTTGGTCTCTTGTGGAGAGTTGTCTCTTAAGCAATCATACCACATCTTCACATTTTTATATGTCTTATTATGTATATTTTATGTATATGTTCCGGACCATATGAGTATTTGGACCATACGCGTATGGTCATGACCATATGGGTATATACTGATATGGTCCGACCGTACGCGTATGGTCGGGGTAATTAACACTCTGTTACAGTTTACTTTTTTTAAATACTTCTAAACTCTGCATATGGTATGACCGTTCATTAAAAAGACGCTATCATGTAGGTAATTTTATTATTATATTATAATAAAAAGATAAGCTAAATAAAAATAAGAAGTTTCACATAGTTATTTTACTTAATTGTCAAATTTATAGTAAACACATTTTATACCGATGGTCATTACCGATGGTCATTACCGATTTGTTATTTCGAGTAAATGGCAATAGGTCGACTAAAAAATTAAATACCAAAAACTTCTTAATGAACTGTTACATTTATATAAGAAGTCACTGCACTGGAAAGTAACATTCAATTAGTTTATTTAAGTTGTGTTGTGAAGATGGTGTATTGCAGTCATGTTACGATATTTGAGATGTAGAGCTTCTTAAAAACACCGTAGACATCGGAATGGCCAAAGAGCTCGGTATCACTGTATGCAGCTGCAAGAAAGGCTTGTTTTCACTCGCAAACAAAATGTGTAAATGAAAACGATCGTGCACAAATTTCTTGCAAATGCAAAAAAGCTATGATACCATGTGGAAGTGAATGTCAACCAAGCCTACATGCACGAATGTAACTAGCGATGAAAACTAACTATGTCATCAATATTCAATTTTTACGAAGTTTTTGGATTATAAAATTAAAAAATTGTCATGTTTTTAGATAAAGTTTTTGTATTATTGAAACATTATATACCCTTCCGGAGCACCTGAGATCACCCCTAGTTTTTGTTGGGGTTCGTGTTGTTTATTCTTTAGTTTTCTATGTTGTGTCATGTGTACTATTGTTTTTCTGTTTGTCTTTTTCATTTTTAGCCATGGCGTTGTCAGTTTGTTTTAGATTTATGAGTTTGATTGTCCCTTTGGTGTCTTTCGTCCCTCTTTTATAATGTAATTTGAAAAAAAATATACCTCATATGGTCCGGCCCGTTAAAAACCAAATGAGTATTATACTCATATGGTCCGACCATACGCGTATGGTCGGACCATATGAGTATACGCATATGGTCATGACCATACACGTATGGTCAAAATACTCATATGGTCCGGAATATATATAATGAACGCATTTCTAACCCTTTTGAAACCATAAAGCACATGCATATGTATAAAGAAAATTGCAAAAGATTTATATTTTTTTTATTAGATACTATAATCAATAACAGATAAGAATAACAATACATTAAATCATTCGAAAACTGTTCATCTCAAAATGTTTAAATGTTCAATAAATGTTCAATACTGTTCAATCACACAATTGACCACTGAGCGTTTTTCAGCTCTATTGTTGCTTATCTATTCTCTATATGAGCAATCTCATATTTGATTATTGTTTTTACATATTTTAATTCCAGTGAAATATAATTTAATTAGAGCCGGCTAAATAGCAAATTTGCTATTTTGCCGCTGCCAGTCAAATAGCCACTGCCTTTTTTTTTACTATACATTCAATTTTTACTTGAGATCAACAATGTTAATTTTAGAACTGTATTTTCTTCAATTTAAGAACCTTGCTAAACTGCAAAAAAGATATGTTTTAGGAAAACAAAGTTCTCAATCACAACTTCGAAGATATTTATAAATATCTTGATCTTGGACTACTTGGTATTTTTTGCAATTTATTTTAATCTTTATATGATAATGTACTCCAAAGGTTAGTTTTATTTATAGACGAGATTAAAAAATGCAGAAGAATATAAGCTCTCTAAATATAAAAATGCTGTATATTATATTCCCATGAAGCATTTAAAATAAGAAAAGCAAAACCTGAACCTCGTTGGCATTTTGACTGTCCCTCTGGTATCTTTCGTCCCTCTTTTTTAGATATCCATGATTTATCCTTATTCTGTACATGGGATTTGAAAACTGACATGTATTCTTTTAACTTGCGAAAACCAAGAAAATGCTTATTTGGGCCCTTTTTGGCCCCTAATTCCTAAACTGTTGGGACCAAAACTTACAAAAACAATCCAAACCTTTCTTTTATGGTCATAAACCTAGTGTTTAAATTGCATAGATTTCTATTTACTTAAACTAAAGTTATAGTGCGAAAACCAAAAGTATTCGGACGACGACGACGACAACGCCAACCTGATACCAATATACGACCAAAAAATTAAAATTTTTGCGGTCGTATAAAAAAGTTAAAGCACTTTACCCATCTTGGTCGTTGGGTCCAAACAACCTTAGGTAATTCCCTATCATTTGTACTTATTGTTGACAAAGCTGTGCCGTAGGGAATTTTTGATAAATTAAAGTTGGAAGGTGGTAACACTACCCAAACTTTAAACCTTATAAAACCTTACCCACCTTGGTCCCATCATTTGAACTAAGTGTGGACAAAACCTTTCCCGATGGGATTTTTTTTTATGCATTGCAGAATAAAGGAGGTTGTTTCACCCTACCATAACTTTGGAACTCAACTAAAATAGTCCCACCTTTTACCACCTAAGGATTCGGGTCAAAGCAACCTTAGGCAATTGGCTATTATTGGTACCGTGTGTGGATAAAAGCTTAGCATAAGGTTGTCTTAAACACATTTCATTTACCAAAAACTTCTCATTTCCTCTTGCTAAACTGCATCTGCTATGCTTCTTTAATATGTACACATGTATGAATTTAAATGAAAATTTAATTCACTTATTTTCATTCTTCTAAATAATCAAAATTTGTACATTTGTATTCATTGAAATGTATACTAAAGTAATTCAACAGTATAACCAAAATCATATATAAAATAGTGTATAATGTTGCAAAGCATGAGCCAATAAAAAACAGTATTGTGCCTGCACAATTTCTACTTTCAGAATGATAAAACAGAAAAAACTATATTGACAATCCTGTGTATTGTTAGCTTAATTTTGTTGTAAAATTTAATATAGAAAATGTGGAAAAATGATGCAAATTTTACAGATCATAACTATAAAAGAACATTTTTGCTGTAAAATTAGTCAGTTGGCATTTCAACAACCAGGAGTATAGTTTCGTCATTTGATCGAAATAATTTGTTTAATACTCCCGGACAGTTCGCTGATTTGAATTTCATTATTTCTCAAAAGATCACAATTTGAAGTTCGTTCGTCGTCATTTGAACGCATTTTCGTCACAATTAATATAAATTGTCATCAAAAAACTTTGGACATTTCCATTTAAAAAATGACTTGAAATAAGTTCCTGTACTTTACATGATTAAACATATTTATCCTTGTCAACACAAATCACAAAAAAAAAAATCACAGACACTGGATTTCTAATAGTATTTCTTTGTCTTTGGTGTCAATGAGGTTGCACAGGTTGAACATTAGAGCAACAAAAACTTTTTTTTTGTTCACTATAGCACTTGTTGTAAAAACATGAGATTGAATAAGATGCATGGTTGTCTTCTTTGAACAATTAAGTCAAGTATAATTCAATATGTGGAAGACGATCTAGATGATTGAGATAATGAAACAACCACTGCCTATTAGTATAAAACACAGTTGTCAGTGAATGCCTCGTACATGAGAGAGACTATGATCATGATGATATGATGGGATGTATACTGTTACAATCATCTAGATTTGGATATTCCTGAAATGAAAAAAAAATATATTTGAAGAAGTATTGCAACTTTAGTTATAGCTAAAAATGGCAAAGTTTACTTAAAACTACTAATTAATAAGCAGGTTGTCTGATTCATTTGAAAATGTCAGGGCAGACAGATCTTGTCCTGATTAACAATATTACTCCATGTCAGATTTGATGTAAATGCTTTGGTTTCAGAGATATAAGCCAAATCTACATTTTACCCTTATGTTCTATTTTTAGCTATGGAGGCCATTTTGGTTATATCTTTTAAACACTTTACTCCAATGATGATTGTGGCCAAGTTTGGTTAAGTTTGGCCCAGTAGTTTCAGAGATTTTTGTAAAAGTTCAGGCTAGGTGAGCTAAAAATAGCCAAATAATTTTGATGAGAGAAACCTGTGTTCAAAACCCATAACAATAAGTTTGTTTCACTTTTTTGTCATAATTCAATAAGATGTATCACCTCAAAGATTAAATGAACCTGTCAAAACGTGGAAGTCGTCAAGTTAAAGTTAAAATAATTTGGAATTTTCTTGTTTCATAAATAATAAAAAAAACAAAAATCTTCCTTTTGGATAACAAATAGTTATCAAAGGTACCAGGATTATAATTAAGTACGCCAGACGCGCGTTTCGTCTACATAACACTCATCAGTGATGCTCATATTAAAATATTTATAAAGCCAAACAAGTACAAAGTTGAATAGCATTGAGGATCCAAAATTCCATTATTGATATTCAAACAGGAATGCATGACAACTGATGAATTCCAGGAAGACAACTATGAGGATCTGTTTGTGAAATGACAATATAATGTTGTCTTTGTCTGTAGACAAAACTTGGATGAGGATACCATACATTTTTTGTTTATAACCGTTGAGTAATTAAATTTCAAGGATAACAAATTTAAGAAATGATGACAAAATAGCATACCACTCATATTGTTAGAAATGTGAAAGATATTTTTTTTTACATATTTGTGGTCTTGAAAGATATTTTTTACTTTTTTTTCCTACCGACCAACCTGACTTTTTAATGTGAAAAATATGTAAACCAGCAAAATTGAAAAACCCTGGCCTAACAGAAAATACATACAAAATTACACTGACATTTGTATAATATAGACATATATTTGAGAACAAGATTTATAAAGTAAATATCAAACTTTAAATGAATTTATAAAAAAAACCATTTTGACTATTTATTTTTTCTGATAATTCCATAATTATAGAATAAATACTTACTTCACTTCTGTTGTCCATAGAGGTCAACATTTTATTAAAATCAATAACAAGGTTATTGAAAGATGGTCGCCCTGATGGATTCTCATGCCAACAGGACTGCATCGTTTTATTAATTATTTCTGAAGCATATGGAGGTCTGCCCATTCTATGACCTTCTTTTAAAAGTTCAAATAATCTTTCCACAGGTACAGATGGATAAGGATTCCCTCCGAGTGTAAATATCTCCCACAACAATACTCCATAGGACCAACTATGAAAAAAAGATTAAAATTGTAAAGAACAAGGATTAATATATTTATGAATAAATTTAAATTACTTAGTGAATCAAAATATGCTTTTATTTCAACCATCTTTGCAATTTATTTTTACTTGAAGCAAGGTCCTACAAAAATCAGTCATCATAAAGTATCTGTAAGGCCTTTTTTGGGGGAAAATATTACTGCTGTAGAACCTGTGATATAAATTCGTTAAGGTGGTACCCAACACTTTAACTCAAATTAATTTGGCTCCTTTAATTTTCTTAAAATGTTGACAAAGTATTTACTTTGACCCTTTGACAAAAATATAAAAATTTCAAAAAGTTTGAACCAACCGTTTGATCAGAAAAAATTACACTGGTTATATAGCAGTTTGACAAACACTTATTTTGATCATTGAGAAGCTTAATACTCCCTTATGATGCCCCTCATGGGGGGGTCCTAGTAATCACATAATCACCATTTTTTTGCCAATATAATCACATAATCATTAAATATTTGCTTATCGTTAGTAATCAAATAATCATAAACTAAAAATACAGTCCTAGGTAATCAAATAATCATGAAATATTTGGCTTAATAATCAAATAATCATTAAAAAAACGGCCAAGTAATCACATAATCAAAAACCCCATGAGGGCCCTCCCTTATGAACACAACGTCATTAAAACGTTCTGCTGATTTTACAGAGTTATCTCCCTGTAGTGTTAGGTACCATCTTAAGATGATATACAGGCATACATGTCAAGTGACATGATATTCGCGTGTAATACACGCTTTTTTAACAGTTTACACACGAGGATTTTGTCACTTGCGTGCATTGTACAGTACAATATGAAACAAGTTGAATTAAACTATAGTAGCAGTCTTTTGACCTTTGTTTTCGTAAGACTTAATTTCCAGAACATCTACATCATGTTTCTTATAAATGCTAACACAAATTCTTTATAGAATATGGAATCATTTTACTGTTTGTTCAAATCTTTCAGTATTTTAAGCTATAAAATAAAATCCTCTGTTCAAAACAGTTCTCTTTTTTATGTTTTTATTAATATCCAATAATGGCACTTTTCCCTAGTTAATTAAGATTGGAGTTGAGTGCACCTACACAAGGGTGCAATCAACATTTTTTTTCTCTATGACATCATATTTTAGGGACTATGCATGAGTGACCCTTAGTGGTGGAAGGATTAATAAAGATACTTGTATAAAACTAGATATCACTGAAATCAGAATGATCCCTAGTTTATAATGAAATAAAAAAAAAGCGACTTTTAATATATTAAAATAATTTCATCCAAAGAACATTGGGAGGGGGGGGGGGGCTTAAAAAAAACTGAAATCAGGTCATGCACACACCTATGAAGACCTGATTGATGTCTTTTGGGGTATTGGTGGCAGAGTGCTCTATAGTAGTCAAAAAAATAACAAACCAGATGCCCCGCAGGGCGCAGCTGTATACTACCGCAGAGTCAAACCTTGAAAAGTTGGCGCAAGTATGGACACAACATAAAAGCTTGGTACAGCTCTGAATTTGGATTGTGATTAAATAGTTGACACAATATAGGTTTCTGACACGAATGAATGTGGTCTATGAACTTAAACATAAAAACTTAAAAATTTCAAATTGGACATTTAAAAACCAATTATGCCCAAATTGGCACCTCAATCAACCAGATGCTCCGAAGGGGGCAGCTTTATACGACAGCAGAGGTTGAACCCTGAACGGTTGGGGCAAGTATGGACACAACATAAAAGCTTGATACAGCTCTGAATTTGGATTGTGATTAAATAAATATAAATAGTTGACACAATATAGGTTTCTGACACAGAATGAATGTGGTCTAACAACTCAAACATAAAAACTTAAAAATTTCAAATTGGACATTTAAAAACCTATTATGGTCCAATATCCAAAATCTAAATATATGGTTAGATTCAGCATATCATAAAACCCCAAGAATTAAATCTTTGATGAAACCAAATCATGTTCAATTTTAGATCCCTTTAATTAGACCTCAATGTGGACCAATTTGATAACCAGGTCCAAATATTAACCAGATGCTCCGCAGGGCGCAGCTTTATACGACCGCATAGGTTGAACCCTGAACGGTCGGGGTAAGTATGGACACAACATTTAAGCTGGATTCAGCTCTAAATTTGGATTGTGATTAAATAGTTGACACAGCATAGGTTTTGGACACAGAATGAATGTAGTCTAATGAACTTAAAATAATTTTTTTGTCTTTGAGCAATCACTATGCTGTTGAATATTAATCCTCTCAAAAAAATGGTTGAAGAAATTTTCTTTTTATTTATGAAATCTGAAATGAGAAAAATTAACCCCCCCCCCCCCCCCCCCCCCCACCACCATTTTTTTTTCACATCCCCCTTTCCCTTTTTTCAAAACTGATCTCAATTCAAATTTCTAATGGAGTTTGAAACAATAACTACTCATTTAAATACATCATAAAATATTAAAATGTAACAAAAAGTGCTTGTTATCACTGAATGGTAAAGAGTGTTTTAATTTATCAGTTGGTAGTAAAAGTGAATATACATTGTGCATTGTATAAAACAATGATTTAAGTTGATTCAACTACTATTCTGGACAAAGAAAGATAACTCCAATCAATTGAAAATTTCTTGCTATTGCACAATATTGTGCAATTAGATATTTCTTGCTATTGCGCAATACTGTGCAATTGAAAATATTTGCTATTGCACAATACTGTGCAATTGAAGATTTCTTGCTATTGCACAATACTGTGCAATTGAACATTTTTTGCTATTGCACAATACTGTGCAATTGAAGATTTCTTGCTATTGCTGAATACTGTGCAATTGAAAATTTCTTGCTATTGCACAATACTTAATATAATAATTTTGGATCCTGATTTGAACCAACTTGTAAACTGGGCCCATAATCAAAAATCTATGTACATGATTAAATTCAGCATATCAAAAAAGCCAAAGAATTCAATTTTTATTAAAATCAAACTTAGTTTAATTTTGGACCCTTTGGTATTTAATGTAGACCAATTTGAAAACGGGACTAAAAATTAAGAATCTACATACACAGTTAGATTTGGCATATCAAAGAACCCCAATTATTCAATTTTTGATGAAATCAAACAAAGTTTTATTTTGGACCCCGATTTAAACCAACTTGAAAACTGGGCCAATAATCAAAAATCTAAGTACATTTTTAGATTCAGCATATCAAAGAACCCCAAGGATTCAATTTTTGTTAAAATCAAACTAAGTTTAATTTTGGACCCTTTGGACCTTAATGTAGACCAATTGGAAAACGGGACCAAAAATTAAGAATCTACATACACAGTTAGATCAGGCATATCAAAGAACCCCAATTATTCAATTTTTGATGAAATCAAACAAAGTTCAATTTTGGACCCTTTGGGCCCCTTATTCCTAAAAACCTGTTGGGACCAAAACTCCCAAAATCAAACCCAACCTTCCTTTTATGGTCATAAACCTTGTGTTTAAATTTCAAAGATTTCTATTTACTTATACTAAAGTTATGGTGCGAAAACCAAGAATAATGCTTACTTGGGCCCCTTTTTGGCCCCTTATTCCTAATCTGTTCAGACCTCAACTCCCAAAATCAATCCCAACCTTTCTTTTGTGGTCATAAACCTTGTGTTTAAATTTCATTGATTTCTATTCACTTATACTAAAGTTATTGTGCGAAAACCAAGAATAATGCTTATTTGGGCCCTTTTTTGGCCCCTAATTCCTAAAATTTTGGGACCAAAACTCCCAAAATCAATCTCAACCTTCCTTTTTTGGTCATAAACCTTGTGTCAAAATTTCATAGATTTCTATTTACTGAAACTAAAGTTATAGTGCGAAAACCAAGAAAATGCTTATTTGGGCCCTTTTTGGCCCCTAATTCCTAAAATTTTGGGACCAAAACTCCCAAAATCAATCTCAACCTTCCTTTTGTGGTTATAAACGTTGTTTTAAAATTTCATAGATTTCTATTCACTTTTAGTAAAGTTAGAGTGCGAAAACTAAAAGTATTCGGACGACGACGACGACGACGCAGGACGACGACGCCAACGTGATAGCAATATACGGTCGTATAAAAATCTAAATACATGGTTAGATTCAGCATATTGAAGAACCCCATACATTCAATTTTTGTTGAAATCAAACAAAGTTTAATTTTTGACCCTTTGGTCAAAGGCTGTTCCAATAGATAAACCATCTAACATCATAGTACTATCTTACTACACCATAAAAAAACAATTATACCAAGGATGTTTCAATAGATAAACCATCTTACATCATATAATTATATTACTACACCATAAAAACCAATTATACCAAGCATGTTTCAATAGATATACCATAAAAAATCGTAGTACTATCTCACTAAACAATAAAAACCAATTATACCAAGCATGTTCCAATAGATAGACCATCTAACATCATAGTACTATCTTACTACACAATAAAAAGTAATTATACCAAGCAGGTTTTAATAGATAGACCATCTAACATCATAGTACTATCTTACTACACCATAAAAACCAATTATACCAAGGATGTTTCAATAGATAGCCCATCTTACATTATAGTACTATCTTACTACACAATAAAAACCAATTATACCAAGGATGTTTCAATAGATAAACCATCTAACATCATATAATTATATTACTACACCATAAAAACCAAATATACCAAACATGTTTCAATAGATAGACCATCTTACATGATAGTACAATCTTACTAAACAATAAAATCCAAATATACCAAGCATGTTTCAATAGATATACCATATAAAATCGTAGTACTATCGCGCTACACAAAAAAAAAACCAATTACATCAAGCATGGTTCAATAGATAGCCCATCTAACATTAAAGTACTATCTTACTACACCACAAGAGTGCACACACTGAAATGTCTCGCCTTCTTTACTAATTCCTGATACTATCTTGATAGACCTAAATATAAAGCTTTATTACAACTGTCACATAAACTCAACATTAACCAAGAAAAGGAAACATTTATCAATCAACCATGAAAATGAGGCCAAGGTCAGATGAACCATGCCAGGCAGACATGTACAGCTAACAATTTTTCAATACAACAAATATAGTTGACTTATTGCTTATAAATAAAGAAAAACAGACCACAACACACAAACACTTAAAACTTAGCAATGGACCGTGAAAATGAGGTCAAAGTCAAATTAAACCAGCCTAACCAACATAAAGATCATAAAATATGTCCATACACCAAATATAGTTGACCTAATGCATAAAGTATTAGAAAAATAGACCAAAACTAAAAACTTAACTTTGACCACTGAACCATTAAAAAAAAGGTCAAGGTCAGATGACACCTGTCAGCTAGACATCTACACCTTACAATCATTCCATACACCAATTATAGTAGACCTATTGCATATAGTATAAGAAAAACAGAGCAAAACACAAAAACTTAACTATAACCACTGAACCATGAAAAAATGAGGTCAAGGTCAGATGACACCTGTCAGCTAGACATGTACACCTTACAATCATTCCATACACCAATTATAGTAGACCTATTGCATATAGTATAAGAAAAACAGACCAAAACACAAAAACTTAACTATAACCACTGAACCATGAAAATGAGGTCAAGGTCAGATGACACCTGTCAGCTAGACATGTACACCTTACAATCATCCATACACCAATTATAGTAGACCTATTGCATATAGTATAAGAAAAACAGACCAAAACACAAAAACTTAACTATAACCACTGAACCATGAAAATGAGGTCAAGGTCAGATGACACCTGCCAGTTGGACATGTACACCTTACAGTCCTTCCATACACCGAATATACTAGACCTATTGCTTATAGTATTGAAAACGGGACCAAAAATTAAGAATCTACATACACAGTTAGATTTGGCATATCAAAGAACCCCAATTATTCAATTTTTGATGAAATCAAACAAAGTTTAATTTTGGACCCTTTGGGCCCTTTATTCCTAAACTGTTGGGACCAAAACTCCCAAAATCAATACCAACCTTCTTTTTATGGTCATAAACCTTATGTTTAAATTTCATAAATTTCTATTTATAAATACTAAAGTTATGGTGCAAAAACCAAGAAAAATGCTTATTTGGGTCCCTTTTTGGCCCCTAATTTCTAAACTGTTGGGACCTTAACTCCCAAAATCAATACCAACCTTCCTTTTATGGTCATACACATTGTGTTTAAATTTCATTGATTTCTATTTACTTATACTAAAGTTATTGTGCGAAAACCAAGAATAATGCTTATTTGGGCCCTTTTTTGGCCCCTAATTTCTGAACTGTTGGTACCAAAACTCCCAAAATCAATCCCAACCTTTCTTTTGTGGTCATAAACCTTGTATCAACATTTCATAGATTTCTATTTACTTAAACTAAAGTTATAGTGCGAAAACCAAGAAAATGCTTATTTGGGCCCTTTTTGGCCCCTAATTCCTAAAATATTGGGACCAAAACTGCCAAAATCAATCCCAACCTTCCTTTTGTGGTCATAAACCTTGTGTTAAAATTTCATAGATTTCTATTTACTTTTAGTAAAGTAAGAGTGCGAAAACTAAAAGTATTCGGACGACGACGACGACGACGACGACGACGACGCAGACGACGACGCCAACGTGATAGCAATATACGACGAAATTTTTTTCAAATTTTGCGGTCGTATAAAAATTTTAAAAAATCTTGATTTATTAAAACAGGGGACAATATTAGAAATTTCATCTAACATTTTGATCCTAGTTTTATTAATTTCTGAACATGTTATGATAAAATGAAATTCATCTTCCACCTCTTTATGGCATAAAGGACATATTCTATTTTCTAAAGCTGTTTTGTTGTATCTACCGCGATCAACAGCCAACATACTATAATTACTTATTCCTATTTTAGCATAATTTTTTGTAACATTTTTATCTAAATTCAATATAAGGTACTTTTCTAGTTCATACTTTACTTTAAATTTTCTGTAGGTTCTTAGTTTATTTCCATTTATTGAATTATCATCATTAAAGAGACAATTTCTCCAAAATATAATGTAAATTCCATTGAGCTTCTTCACGACGGCTAAAAGTAATCGTTTTTTTAGAGAAGAACCTACTACCACTTCATCAACAGACCACAGCTCACGTGGGGCTCTTGCTTCGTGGCTTATTCTACTATGCACACTAACAATTTGAAACAAAAGGGTTCTCATTTTATAATGAAGTTTGATGTCTTAATAGCTATTGTAGAATGAAGAACAGCAATCGAAAGGTAGTTAAACATTAATGTATGCTAGAAGATATGTTTCAGGTATTTGTCGAACCTGGGACACATGTCGTAGAAAGCTCGCTACAAGGATAGGGCGGCGACTTCGGTGGCGGCGTTATCTACCTGCCTAAAAGCTTTATATTTTAGAAAGTGGAAGACCTGGAAGCTTCATACTTTGTATATAGATACCTCATGTTACGAAGTTCCCGTCTGTCACATGTCCATTGTCCTTGGCCTCATTTTTATGGTTGTGTGACGACTTGAAAATAGTTAAGATTTTTTTTTAATGTTAATTTCTCTCCTATTAAGAGTACTAGTAATATGAGTTATATGATAACTATATTTGGTATGTGCGTACCTTGCAAGATCCTCATGCCCGTCAGACAGATTTCACTTGACCTCAACCTCATTTTTTGATCAGGGAACAAGGTTAAGTTTTGGTGGTCAAGTCCATATCTTAGATACTCTAAGAAATAGGTCTTGTATATTCGGTGTATGGAAGGACTGTCAGGTGTACATGCCCAACTGACAGGTGTTATCTGACCTTGACCTCATTTTCTTGGTTTAATGGTTATAATTAAGTTTTTGTGTTTTGGTCTGTTTTTCTTAATCTGTTTGCAATAGGTTTACTATATTTGATGTATGGAATGATTGTAAGGTGTACATGTCTAGCTGGCAGGTGTCAATTGGCCTTGAACTCATTTTCATGGTTCAGTGGTTACAGTTAAGTGTTTTGAGTTTTGGTCTTTTTTTCTATTACTATATGCAATAGGTCAACGGATTTGGCTATACTTCTTGGACCTTTTGGATTATAGCTCTTCATCTTTTATATAAGCTTTTGATTTCAAATATTTTGGCCACGAGCATCACTGAAGAGACATGTTTTGTCGAAATGCGCATCTGGTGCAAGAAAATTGGTACCGTTAATATTATTATTTGTTGTATGCAAATATATCATTATGTATTTGTCATTATCGCTATTTTGTGCATTTTGCCTTTGATCTTTTTTTGTGATAATTTTTCAGTTCGTGCTACTTGCTTGAGAAGGAAAATTATAGCTAAAAACTAAGCAGGCACGTGGCGTTGCTAGAATAGCTATAAACAGATTATCATTGGTCATCTCAACTCGATTGCCTTTCTCGATTTCGCCGTCCCGGTTCAAGCGAGAAAATCAATCTCGTTGAGATGATCAACGATATTCTAAATAAAGTCTCGCAGGTTTAATTGACTTTGATCTCATTTTCACGGTTCATTGCTCAGGTTAATTTTTTGTGTTTTGGTCAATTTTTCTTAAACTATAAGCAATAGGTCAACAATACTTGTTGTATAGAAGAATTATAAGCTCCAATTTGATTTCATTCAACAAATTAATTCATGACCTGCATGTATACGCTTAGAACACGGCAACGTAACAAATGGTGAATATTTATCATCCGTGTAATTTGGTCATAAGGATATTTGCAAACTTTCAACGGATTGCCAATGAGACAACTATTCACAAAAGACCAAAATGACACAGACATTATCAACTATAGGTCACCGTACGTAAGAGTTCATAAAATACAAATATTCCGCGTGGAACACCTCCTTTTGCTTCCTTTATTTTCACCCTTTGGATGGGACCTTCAAATTTAATTTTGCTTTCTAACCGATAAATGCATATACAAATCATGATGCATTTTTTATGTGTACTTTAAGGGCCCTTGATTGGAACAATATTCTTCTTTTTTTCTATCATAGAAATTACAATAAAACTTTCCAACAGGCTGTGTCTACTTAACGTTAACATTAATTGGTACTCGTTTCCCCTGATACATGTTAGACTGAGTCCTTTCGCCTGTAGAGTCTGTTCATCAGAAGTTCACAAAACTGTCAACGTTGCTATTACAAAAGGAGTGATTACATTAATTCAAAATCCATGACCCAAAATTTTTTACAAATGTAGTTTATGTCATAAAACATGAAGAAACAAATTTGGGAAGGGTATAAAAATATAGCAAGTAACACACTGTTCACACTAGCAATATTGACTAAGGTGATCAGACACCACTCTTCATATGTTGTCTTAGGTTAACTCTGCTCACCTTGAACACATATTGACAATGTTTACCTCTGGTCCAGTTACAATGATTCTTTGATCAAATAACACACTCATTTATGTTGGTAACCTCTGGTCACCTCGTACATATATTCATTATGTTGACCTCTGGTCACCTTACTATAATGCTCACATAACACAATCGTTCACTTTGGTTACTTCTGGTCACCAAACACATTCATTGACGTTTTTTACCTCTGGTCGCCCTAAACCGCTATTCATATATTAACTTCGGTTCATGTTTGTAGATAATATCAGTCAGTACTTGAGGTACAGTTAATGTGTACGTCAAAAAAACAAAGCATTTTCAAAGTTTTAATGGTTGCATACAATTCAGTACTCACGAGCGTTGGATGTTTGTAGATCATATTGGTCAATGCTTTAGGTACAGTTCATGTGTATGTCAAGAAGGCTGGGGATTTTGAAAGTTTTAATGGTTGCATACATTAGTACTCACAAGGGTTGTATGTTTGTAGATAATATCGGTCAGTACTTGAGGTACAGTTTATGTGTACGTCCACCAGACATAGCATTTTAAAATTTTTATGGTTGCACAACTTAGTATTCACTACGATTGGATACTTATAGATTATATTGGTCAGTACTTGAGGTACAGTTAATGTGTATGCCAAGAAGACAAAGCATTTTGAAAGTCTTAATGGTTGCATACATTAGTACTCACAAGGGTTGGGTGTTTGTAGATTATATTGGTCAGTACTTCAAGGTACAGTTAATGTGTACACCAAGAAGGAACACAAGGAATAAGATTAAGGTTATACTTATATCTATTCATGTTATCATAGTTTTGTAACAGAAATAAACAGGCCCTTAAAATTACATAGAAAATCTATTCGTAACACCAAGTTCAAAAGACAATGAAAGAAGAAGAACAAAGGCTTCATCAGAACATGACATACAAATTACACTGACTTGGGTCAGACAAATGGATTTTTTAAATAATAACAGCAACAGATTCTATTCCTTTTCAATTAAAAACTAAGATTGGTTTGCTCATTGGGAAAGACTGTCCTGTAACCTTTAGTTAATGACCTTCTACATAATGTAGTCCCTGGTGGAGCGTGGTAGCCTTGACAATCATACCACATTTTCTTGTGTCAATCAAATATTATCAATTAGAATGATTCATTTGATTCATATTTAATTAATCTTTATTGCTTTTAAGAATATTAATCAAAATGATAAACAAAAATTACAAGTATATACATTGTTTATTTCTTTAACATATACATGAATGGGAATATTATAATAAAGAATAAAAATTATAATTATAATGTTTACATATCAACACGAAAAACTGATTACATTTTCTGCAAAAAAAAAAAGTAATAATTCAATCGGTTTATAAATATATATATCTGCTATTAAAATATTTCCAAAATAAAAAGTAATTTCACCCGTTGCCTGCATTAATAATAAATAAGTGCTTATTCAAAAATTACAAATTTATCTTAATCCATAAATTCATTGTGTATATAAATAAGTTCATTCAACTTCAATAAATATAGTTTATATGTATAAGCTTATTCAAAGAAAAATAATGATATAATAATAAACTGGCATCAATTAAATGTAAAATGTTTTTGTACAATGTATAAACAGAATAGATTTGCATAAGTTATCATGTTGACTGAAGTGTATAAGTCCATGAAATGGAAATGCATCTACATAATAAACACATAAATGAAAATTACAATTTTTCATCACAGCTACACCAAAAAAGTTCTTGCCAGCTTATGCTATCTCAAATATTCCGACAACAAAAATCTACCTAAATTCAGGAAAATATCTCATGTCATTCAAATGTTATTAAAATTATTGAACTTAATATATACTTATCTAAGTCCAGTATGTTACATTTTAAAATTGATTATGATTCTATAATGTGTTTTCAAAAATAAATATATCATTCAGTGGTTGTTAATTGCAGGCTTATTTACTTATGAGTTTGTTACTAAATTTTACCAAATCTTGACTTTGATAAAAAAAAAAAATCAACACAGAGCATGTGGATCACTTTACAGATGATTTGTTGTATTAAATTTATTCTTTAAGAAACATTTTTTCTACTAGTATTTACCTATCAGTGAATGTTTGATTTTTGTTTCCCACTCCATTTGCACTGCAAGGTTGATGAAGTTGAAACAAGAGGCCTGGTAGATATTGGAAAATATCAGTGAATTAGTGTTTAGAAGCCAATAATTCAAAAATAGTAAAGGGGAATACACCTTTGTCTACATTGTCAGTATAAAAAGTATATATCATACCAAAAAGCAACATCACAAAAATACTGAACTCAAGAGGAAAATCTAATCAGAAAGTCCATAATCACATGGCAAAATCAAATGACAAAACGCACCAAAAACGAATGGACAAGAACTGTCATATTCCTGACTTGGTACAGGCATTTTCAAATATAGAAAATGGTTTGTCGTCAATAAACAACATAAAAAAATGCAAAAATCGGTGTTCCTTAAAATTACATTATAGGGGCAGCAACCAAACAATGTGTTGTTACGTTTGTAGATAATCTTGACCTGAAAAACAATTTTATCCTATGTCAGAAATGCTCTAAACTCTATTTCTTTGTTAGGTTGTGTAAGAGGGTGAGAGCGAGTTGCTTATTTGATTTTTTTTCACATAAACACATTAATTGTGCGTTTAAATTGAGAATAAGGACATCAGGATGAAAGAAAACAGGTTTTAAAAGTCTGCTAAATACATTTATGTTGTCAAAACGCTCCAGATTACACATATACATATGACTTCTTATGAGAAACACAATTTCTATAACTTGACAATCAAACTCAAATAATAAAACCACATGAAAAGTTATAATAAATTAAATAAAGATTTGTCATGTGTTCAATCAAACAAAAGACTTAATATAACAATGTATAAGATGAACTGCAAAGGAAGCATAAAAATGTGTGATCCAATAGTCTTAAATAAATATATCTCAAATGCAAGTAACTCAAAAATTCATTCGATAGGAATACCACATGTAAAAATATAAATACATCTTTGTATTAACACAGACTGAAGTATTGATTTATGCTAAAATAAGACCTCACCTAATATGGCTAACACACTTACATTGATTTTTAAAAGTTGCTGCCTATTAATTTAAACCTACAATCATTCTTCAGATTATATGAGAATTGGTTACAGCCAACTTCAGTCATCAATTTTCAAGAAAGAGGATTCAGGCCATGTGGACAAAACAACATGCATACGAAAAGTCGTGTATCGATATCGAATCTACATTGGTCTTCTAGATACTAGATTAGTCCATGTTGATTTTATTAAGTTTAAGATACAATTTCTTGGTAGTGTAGATTTATTTCATTGTCCTGCTCACAAGCAAACTTAAAACTCACAGTAAAACCCAGTAAGATAATATAATTGAAAAAATTAAAACATTTTTTACTTCCATTAGTAAAATTCAATACATTTGTTTCGAGTTTACACTATTCAAGATGGTTTGCACTTGTTGATAGACCTAAAAGCAAAAAGTGCATACATAATTAACTTAAATTTCTGTATTTGTAAAAAACATGACAGAAGACACCATGTTCTTCATTTAGAAAAAGTTTAAGGAATGAATTAAACATTCTTCTTTTAAAAAATTGCACATTTCTTTAAAAATCTAGGCAGATAGTTTTCTGCTACAATCCAACATGGCAGACACCATTTGATATAGCTTAAGCAAATAAACAAAATAGAGTGGACATAATGTGTTTGTGGTAGGTTTTAAATTTTGGATTTTTATATACTCAGATATGATTGGTAATAATATTAATTTTGTAATCAGGAATGCATTTGACACAAGTTCTTCATTGACAAGATCATGAAGATATAATCCTTATTTCACAAAATGGGTGCATTCTTTCAATAATTGGAACAAATAATTTTAAACAATGACTAACTTGTGAAATTTAACCAATACATTTAAAAAAAGACTGCATTTGACATCTTTTCACATATATTATTAAAATAGTAGTCACAGTACTAATTGATATTTTAGTCTGCAAACATGATTCATTCATTAGTTGTTGCTGCAATTAATTGGAAACTAGCTTGCAGTAACTGTGAGTACTCATAGATCAGTACTTTATGTCTCTAGTGTTTTAGTTTAATTTTGTGATGATGTTAAACCACTGTCCTGGCTTAGAGGAGGGTTGAACCCTGTTCAAATTCAGGAGACTTTAATTCCGAGGTTATGTTTTTTTTACTGTCTCAAGGTAACAAGACTGTAATTCAGTGGTTGCACTTGTCTAATACATATGTTTCTGGTTATTGTTTGGTTTTACTTTTTATCAGATTAGGGTCTTTCATAGCTTGCTTTCAACTATGGATTTCTATTTACTTAAACTAAAGTTATAGTGCGAATACCAAGAAAATGCTTATTTGGGCCTTTTTTGGCCCCTAATTCTTAAAATCTTGGGACCAAAACTCCCAAAATCAATCCCAACCTTCCTTTTGTGGTCATAAACCTTGTGTTTAAATTTCATTGATTTCTATTTACTTATACTAAAGTTATTGTGCGAAAACGAAGATTAATGCTTATTTGGGCCCTTTTTTGGCCCCTTATTCCTAAAATCTTGGGACCAAAACTCCCAAAATCACTCCCAACCTTCCTTTTGTGGTCATAAACCTTGTGTTAAAATTTCATAGATTTCTATTCACTGTTACTAAAGTTAGAGTGCGAAAACTAAAAGTATTCAGACGATGACGAAGATGACAATTTCAATGTTGACATTATTTTCCTTTTAATTAGTGAAAACGCCTAGTTCATTATCTTCGCTAGCCAAAGGTTACCATCAACACCCGTTCTCTTCACCCTTGGTGGATTGAGTCAAGATTTGTGATAACAATGTTGCGCCATCTATTGGAAGATTAAAGTCACACCCATTCCAAATACATTATTCTTGACCAATGGTAGAACTTGAACTCTTCAATTTGGAGGTAAAAACATGTAGATTCTACACACTTGGTAAAGCCGGAAACGAAAAATATATGTCAACATTCATGCATTTGTGCATGAGACATACACACAGGAACTTCTAATAGTTGATTAAAAACCTTCAAGTTGTCAATTAATATTTTCATATGTTTAGGGATGTAAAGACTTGTTGCACAATAAACATGTGGCAACTGTTTACAAACACGTCTTACATTTACACGTGTTCATGTTATAGGCGCTTTTTGATTGGATGCAGCGAGTTTCGACTGCAACCAATAACAAGAGGCTGTCACAACGACAGCAAACCAGATTTATTAGCATTTATTTGTGTCCTGGCAATATCACAAGAACCATTACTGATGATTGGTGAAAGTGAAAATCGTCAATATCAAATTTGACCTCTATTTTGTCATCAGTATCAGCATATTAAAATTTGAAAAGCTTAGATTGAATGGTTTGTGAGTAAATGCAACAACGTGAATGGAAACACCATTTTACGATCTTTCAAGAGCCATAACTCTTGAACGGTAAAAGTCAAAATCGTCATTATTGAACTTGAACTCTATTTTGTCATCAGTAACAACATATTAAAATTACATGTTTAGCAAGTACAATTTTTGCAATTGAAAACTCTCTTTAAAAATTTAGTAAATATATAGAATATTTCACCCGTAATATACTGATTAAAATAAAAAAACACTATTTATTAAATAAATTATTTGAATGTGTAGTTACTCAAAAATATAGCATTTTATAGGCGAGTCTGAAGTTTTGTTGTGGCTCAGGTAAAAATAAAATCTGGTCAAGAAAGTTCAATGCATTATATTGTTACTATTTATATATATGTTCCTGCACAATTCATCATCTTAAACAGAAACAAAGTAAGAATTGATTTTATTGTCCATAATAATAGAAAGCAAACTTATATTCAAAGTAAAACACAATCAAGTAGATTATTTTTTGTTTAAATATCACATATTTCTTTTACAAGTTATCTATTAATGTGTATAAATAACTGCCATCATTTTTGCATATGCACAAATAAGAATAACAATATAGATATAAGAACAAAGTCGAATACATTCAGTTAAAATTTAACACCTGTCTTTTAATGCTTTTGTCAATAAACAGAACTCTTAAAGAGCCTGTGTTGCTCACCTGCATCTTTCAGAATGGCCACTTTTAAGTAAAAATCATCATAAAAGGAGAATAACTTTATTAGTTAACTTGCAATTTAAGTCATTTTAACACATTTGTAGATTCTATTCAGCTGAATATTTTTTTGTTTTTAAAGTTTCTATATATCTATTATAGTTTTCAAGATAAAAGGCAAAAAAGAAAAAAAATAGTAATAATTATCATTAAATGGTAAATAACTCAAAAAATTTAATCAAATCAACTAAAGATTTCAGCCATTATGGCTTATCTGTAGATGTTGTCCTGGTGATCATTTTTCTATTACAATTTTTTATCTATCTATATAGTTTTCAAGGAAATAGACAAAACTGCAAAATATTGACTTATTTGTTGATCTTGTCTTGCCAATAATTTTTGCATTTTAAAGTTTTATTTATCATAGTTTTCAAGAAATTGGTAATCCTGGAAAAAAAGGGAAACATCGTCATTAAAGGGCAACAACTTCAATAAGGGGTTGACTGGGGATTTCAATAATGTTGACTTATTTATTAATTTTCTTGTCTTGTTGATCATTTTTGCTATTTAAAGTTTCTGTCTATCTATCATAATTCGAAATAATAGGCAAACATAACTTTTTACTAAACTCAATTAAGGGCAATAACTCGTATAAGAAGTGATCTGACAGTTTTGATGTCAAATGATATTATGTAGATCTCATCATTCTGAAATATTTGTTCCTGCCCAATTTTCTTTATCTATAGCGCTTTCAAGTTAATAGACAAAAATTGCTCTTATATTTTTAGCCATGTGAACCATGTTTGTCGGCAGGCAGGTTGAGATGACACACTTTTTAAAATAGATATCCCGTTGATAATTTTTGCCATGTTTGGTTAAATTTGGTTTAGTAGTTGCAGAGGAGATGATCTATGTATAATTTAACAGAAGACGACAGTTGACAATAAGTGATGTCAAAAGCTCACAGTGGACCTCGTGCCAGGTGAACTAAAAAGGCAAATAGTAATAAAATCTGTATGTATGGTTAAGAGAAAACAGGTTTACAAATAAATAAGATGTTTACTGTAAATATACTTTTATATGTCAGGGCTGGGCTGATAGATGTTACATGATGGTAATTTTTATACAAGAACGGTAAAAGTGACGCCCCAAAAATTGAAACATGATCTGTGTTTTGTGGTAATTGGCATTGTGCATATAAGAGGGGCGAAAGATACCAGAGGGACATTCAAACTCCTAGATCAAAAATAAACTGACAACGCCATGGCTACAAAAGATAAAGACAAACAGACAAACAATAGTACACAAAACACAACATAAGATTCATAACATTTGGTTGAGGCAAACTAAAGTAAGAGAAGGGATACCAAAAAGTCAACAATTTTTCCATTTGTAGAAGGGCATAACTTTAGAACAGTAAAAGTGACGCCACCAAAATTCAAACTTGATCTGTGTTTTTGTGGTAATAAGCATTGTGTATAAATTTCATAACATTTGGTGGAGGCAAACTAAAGTTAGAGAAGGGAAACCAATTTTGGGACGGACGTACAGACGGACAAGGGTTAATCGCAATACCCCCTCCGCTATGGCGGGGGCATAAAAATTGATCTGCACTGATTTTTCAAACTTGTTCTAGACATTGCTGACCTTCAATATAAATTCTATAAATATCTTGCAAGAATAGTACACAGGAGAGCACTTACAAGACTGGATGGATGCAGGGTATTTCTATGTCCCTTGCAATGTGTCAAACAGGGGATGATAAGTAATGGATAATAGATGAATTTCACCATTCTTGCATTTTCTAGTACATTTCCTATGTCACAATAATGTTAATATATATACATATCTTTATATCTAGCTCTGAAAATAACTCTGATGCTGTATAAATAAACTTTTTGTTGCTTTGTTCTTGAATTACAAAATGTTGTGGCAACAATTTCACTAAGATTTTGTACTAAAAAATAAATGTATTTTAAGAGATTCCACCTCTAGGTGTAATACCATCATTGATTTTCCCCTATTAGTCTTTGTTAAATTTGCACTTTTCAAAAAATTGTGCAGAATTTATCTTTGTTTCAAATAAAGAAATACTTGGCATGAGTAAAGTTTTATCCTGTCCAGTTCTATAGAAAAAGTTTCACATAACATTTCATTGCATATAAGAAAATAAAAATCATTGGAAGTTAACCAATCAAATTTCTCCTCTTATTCTATCTGTGTACAAGGTTTAGTAACCATGTAACCTCAAGATTACAAAATTTTCTATAGAAATCACAAATAAAAATAATGGTGTTTTGAAATACCCAAGACATATGTTTATGACACAGAAATAGTTTTACTGCAATAAAATGTAGGATTAATTACCTACAACGGTCAAATTCAAGGGAATATTTTTTAAGACCTACTTTCGTATGCAACCAGATGTGACGTACCATGATTTGGTGGTATTACACCTCTATATTCATTACTATGAATCAACTTTGGTATTCACTTTAGCTTTGATAGGGTGAGCAGATTCTAGTAACACAAAAGGCAGATTATACTTTTGGTATTCCTAATCTTTGTCGGTTTCCTAAACGTAGAAAAGCTTTTATCAGCTGGCTCCTCTCCCTTGCCTTTAATATATCATAAGGTCCAATAAAATGCAGAGTAGCTTTGTCTTCTGGACCTAATTTATCTTTGATATATGTACAATACCTGGGTGATGTAGACAGGCATGTTATCAGTATCTGAAAAGAAAAATCAGTTATACTTAATTAGTATACCACTAGAAAGTTACTTGTTACCTGCCCAAGAGATGGTATAAAAGACACTTTAAACTGATATTTGTGAATATAGCACACTGGAAAAAAAGTAGAAGTACCCAGTGATCTTGCTCCACAAAATGATAAACCCTTCCCCTTGCAAAGTCCATGATTTGCTAAGGGGAAACCCTAAAAATAATTTTAATAAAAAAATTAAAGAACCTCACATACCCCACACCCCCACATTGTCACTTGACAAACAAAATCTCACCAGATTCCTAAGTTCAAAGACTCATAACTCTACAAAAGTCAACTGATAAAAATTTTCTTGTGGATATGCACAATTAACATATTATGTCCTCATAAACTACAAAGTTTCAACTGTTGCAGTAGTATAATTGGGCCAAAATTCTAAGTTCTAAGGGGCATAACTCCTAGAAAAAAAATTGAATCGTAATTTCCTGCAATAAGTTCATCTACATAGTATGTCCTTATTATCTACAAAGTGTCATGAAATTTTGTTGTGTGGTTTCAGAGAAGTTGCAATGACAAACTGTTGCAGTAGTATATTTTGGCCAAAATTCTAGGTAAAAGGGGCATAACTTCTAGAAAAAAATTGAATCGTAATTTCTTGTCGATATGCACATCTACATAGTATGTCCTTATTATCTACAAAGTTTCATGAAATTCTGTTGTGTGGTTTCAGAGGAGTTGCGATGACAAACTGTTGCAGTAGTATATTTTGGCCAAAATTCTAAGTTAAAGGGGCATTACTCCTACAATAAAAATTGAATCGTAATTTCCTGCCGATATGCACATCTACATAGTAAGTCCTTATTATCTACAAAGTTTCATGAAATTCTGTTGTGTGGTTTCAGAGAAGTTTGGATGACAAACTGTTGCAGTAGTATATTTTGGCCAAAGTTCTAAGTTACAGGGGCATAACTCCTACAAAAAAAAAATCGTAATTTCCTGTCGATATGCACATCTACATAGTAAGTCCTTATTATCTACAAAGTTTCATGAAATTCTGATGTGTGGTTTCAGAGAAGTTGGGATGACAAACTGTTGCAGTAGTATATTTTGGCCAAAATTTTAAGTTAAAGGGGCATAACTTCTACAAAAAAAAAAATCGTAATTTCCTGTCGATATGCACATCTACATAGTAAGTCCTTATTATCTACAAAGTTTCATGAAATTCTGTTGTGTGGTTTCAGAGAAGTTGGGATGACAAACTGTTGCAGTAGTATATTTTGGCCAAAATTCTAAGTAAAAGGGGCATAACTCCTACAAAAAAAAATTCGTAATTTCCTGTCGATATGCACATGTACATAGTAAGTCCTTATTATCTACAAAGTTTCATGAAATTCTGTTGTGTGGTTTCAGAGAAGTTGGGATGACAAACTGTTGCAGTAGTATATTTTGGCCAAAATTCTAAGTTAAAGGGGCATAACTCCTACAAAAAAAAATCGTAATTTCCTGTCGATATGCACATCTACATAGTAAGTCCTTATTTGTTGTGTGGGGTATAATTAACTGCTGACACAGAGAAATGTCTTGCTGTCAGCAGAAAATTCTGAAAAAGACAATTTGAGGGACAGCAGCATTGACAATTAATACAAAGTCGCTAGACCATGACATCGGGACAGGGCATCCAAATAACTAAACTGATTTGTACTGATAGTAATGCAATTTTATAGAAAATATCATTTATCTATCAAAAGGGATCATTAATTTTACTGGACTGAAAGTGTTAATCATTTAAGAGTTGATCGAAACATTTTAATCAATTAGCTATATATTAACATTACCTTTGTCTCATGGAGCAAAAGGCCAAGACATTCTTTTTTGAAGCAAGAATTGCCTAGTCCAATGATCAGCTGTCCAACATGTTGGCTAAATCCTCTTATCTTTGATGGATCCATAGTTTGAAGTGTCTCCTTATCAATAGCCTCTGGTTTTTGTCTAGTAACATGAATCTTTTGATCAACTAATGAATCATTGGTTGAAACTTTAACCTAAGAACAAGGAAAACCATATAGGACCCACTAATTCATAATTAATAACTACTGTACATTCAGAAATTATTGCAAGGTTTCTTTATACAAATAATTTGACTGGTTTAATATCGCAATAATAACTAGAGGCTCTTAAGAGCCGGTGTTGCTCACCTTGGTCAATGTGTTGCAGTGCATATTAAACAAAGGACACTCTACATTATTTAAGACAAGAATAGAATTCATGACAAAACTCTCTGTTTTTGTGTCAGTGACTTGTTTGTAGAACTTACTTTACTGAACATTCTTGCTTACAGTTATCTCTATCTATAATGAGCTTGGCCCAGTAGTTTCAGAGCAGAAAATTTTTGTAGAAGATTAACTCCTGAAGTGGTCAATTGACAATTTTGATCATGGTGACTTATTTGTAGAGCTTACTTTGCTGTTTACAGTTTATCTCTTTCTATTATAATATTCAAGGTTATAACCAATAAACTGCTTCGCTGAGCGCAGCTGGATACGCCCCCAGAGGTCCAACCCTGAACAGTTGGGGCAAAAATGGACACAATATTCAAGCTTGATACAGGTCTGAATTTGGATTGTAATTAAATATTTGACATATTATAGGTTTCTGAATAAATGTAGCCAAAGAACTTGGAATTGGTTATATGAATAAAACCCCAAAACTTGGAAACGGTAATTCTGAAATTTATAAAAAATGAAAGGGAGCTCACGTCAATAGATATAAACAATTCACCAAAGTTTCATGCATATTGGTTAAAGCTTTTTTGAGTTAATGTCCGACATGTTGACGAAGGACGGACGGACAGACGGTCAACGGTATACCATAATACGACCCGTAAACGGGCATAAAAAAACTGCAAAATTTCCTTAAAATTAACAATTCAGGGGCAGCAACCCAACAACAGGTTGTCTGATGCATTTGAAAATTTCAGGGCAGAAAGATTTGTACCTGATAAACAATTTTACTCCTTCTCAGATTTGCTCTAAATGCTTTAGTTTCAGATATATAAGCCAAAATCTGCATTTGACCACAAGGTTCTATTTCTAGCCATGGCAGCCATCTTGGTCAATGGGTGTGGTCATCGGATACATTTTTTAAAGAAGATACCCTAAGCATAATTTAGGCCAAGTTTGGTTTAATTTGGCACAGTAATTTCAGAGGAGATTTTTGTAAAAGACTACAATAAAATGCTCCGCTGGGTGCAGCTTGATACGACCGCAGAGGTCGAACCCTGAACAGTTGGGGCAAGTATGGACACAACATTCAAGCTTGATACAGCACTGAATTTGGATTGTGATTAAATATTTGACATAGCATAGGTTTCTGACACAGAATGAATGTGCTCTAAGAACTAAAAAAATTTTTAATTTACCTATTCAAACCATATCATTATCATTTGCTTTTATATATAAATCATAAATAACCAATTTAAAATGGAAAATTTTAAAGAAGAAAAAAGGGAAAAAAAATCCCCCCCCCCTAATTTTGTGAACCCCCTTATGATTCATCACCCCCAAACTCAATACCAGCCTTCCCTTTGTGGTATGGTACCTTGCAGTACAATTTCATAGAGATCTATACACCTGAACACAAGTTATTGTCTGGAAACTAGAACCAGATGCTCCACAGGGCGTAGCTTTATACGACCGCAGAGGTTGAACCCTGAACGGTTGGGGCAAGTATGGACACAACATTCAAGCTGGATTCAGCTCTAAATTTGGATTGTGATTAAATAGTTGACACAGCATAGGTTTCTGACACAGAATGAATGTGTTCTAATGAACTTAAAATTTTTGTTTTCTCTTACAGCAATTCACTATGCTGTTGAATATTAATCCTCTCAAAAAATGTTTGAAGAAATTTTCTTTTTATTTATGAAATTTCAAATGAGAAAATGGAACCTAATTTTTTTAATCACATCCCCCTTTCCCTTATTCCAAAACTAATCTCAATTAAAATTTCTAATGGAGTTTGCAACAATAACTACTCATTTAAATACATCATAAAATATTAAGATGTAAACAAAACTGCTTGTTATCACTGAATGGTAAAGATTATTTTAATTTATTAGTTGGTAGTAAAAAGTGAATATACATTGTATATTGTATATAACAAAGATTTAAGTTGATTCTGGACAAAGAAAGATAACTCCAATTAAAAAAAATTCTTGCTATTGCACAACATTGTGCAATTAGATATTTCTTGCTTACTATTCTGGACAAAGAAAGATAACTCTAATTAAAAAAAAAATTGCTATTTCCCAATATTGTGTAATTAGATATTTCTTGCCATTGCGCAATACTGTGCAATTGAAAAGACTTGCTATTGCACAATACTTAATATAAAAATTTTAGATCCTGATTTGGACCAATGTAGACCAATTTGAAAACAAGACCAAAAATGAAGAATCTACATACACAGTTAGATTTGGCATATCAAAGAACCCCATTTATTCAATTTGTGATGAAATCAAACAAAGTTTAATTTTGGACCCCGATTTGGACCAACTTGAAAACTGGGCCAATAATCAAGAATCTAAGTACATTTTTAGATTCAGCATATCAAAGAACCCAACCGATTCATTTTTTGTCAAAATCAAACTAAGTTTAATTTTTGACCCTTTGGACCTTAATGTAGACCAATTTGAAAACGAGACCAAAAGTTAAGAATCTACATACACAGTTAGATTCAGCATATCAAAGAACCCCAATTATTCAATTTTGATAAAATCAAACAAAGTTTAATTTTGGACCCTTTGGGCCCCTTATTCCTAAACTGTTGGGACCAAAACTCCGAAAATCAATACCAACCTTCCTTTTATGGTCATAGACCTTGTGTTTAAATTTCATAGATTTCTATTTACTTATACTAACGTTATGGTGCAAAAACCAAGAAAAATACCTTTTTGGGTCCCTTTTTGGCCCCTAATTCCTAAACTGTTGGGACCTAAACTCCCAAAATCAATACCAACCTTCCTTTTGAGGAAAAAAACATTGTGTTTAAATTTCATAGATTTCTATTTACTTATACTAACGTTATGGTGCAAAAACCAAGAAAAATGCTTTTTTGGGTCCCTTTTTGGCCCCTTATTCCTAAACTGTTGGGACCTAAACTCCCACAATCTATACCAACCTTCCTTTTGTGGAAAAAAACATTGTGTTTAAATTTCATTGATTTCTATTTACTTAAACTAAAGTTATTGTGCGAAAACCAAGAACAATGCTTATTTGGGCCCTTTTTTGGACCCTAATTCCTAAAATGTTGAAACCAACACTCCCAAAATCAATCCCAAGATTTCTTTTGTCGTCATAAACCTTGTGTCAAAATTTCATAGATTTATATTAACTTAAACTATAGTTATAGTGCGAAAACCAAGAAAATGCTTATTTGGGCCTTTTTTGGCCCCTAATTCCTAAAATATTGGGACCAAAACTCCCAAAATCAATACCAACCTTTCTTTTGTGGTCATAAACCTTGTGTTAAAATTTCATAGATTTCTATTCACTTTTACTAAAGTTCGAGTGCAAAAACTAAAAGTATTCAGACGACGACGACGACGCAGACGACGACGCCAACGTGATAGCAATATACGACGAAAATTTTTTCAAATTTTGCGGTCGTATAAAAATGCCTGTTTTTTGGCCTCTTTTTGGCCCCATATTCCTAAACATTTAAAGTAATTACCCCCAAACTCAAACCCAGCTTTCCCTTTGTGATATGGAACCTTGTAGTACAATTTCATAAAGATCCATACACTTACACACAAGTTATTGTCATGACTCTAGAAAAATGCTTGTTTTTTGCCCCTTTTTTTGCCCCTAATTCCTACAATTTTGAGGCAATTACCCCAAAATCAATCCAAACATTCCCTTTGTGATATGGAACCTTGCAGTACAATTTCAGAGAGATACATACACTTGCACAAGTTATTGTCTGGAAACTAGAAAAATGCTTATTTTTGGCCCCTTTTTCCTAAACGTTTTGGGCAATTACCCCCAAAACTCAATTCCAGCTTTCCCTTTGTAATATGGACCCTTGTAGTACAATTTCAGAAAATTCCATACACTTACACACAAGTTATTGTCATGAAACTAGAAAAATGCTTGTTTTTTGCCCCTTTTTTAGCCCCTAATTCCTAAAATTTTAAGGCAATTACCCCCAAAATCAATCCAAACATTCCCTTTGTGATATGGAACCTTGTGGTACAATGTCAGAGAGATCCATACACTAACACACAAGTTATGTCAGGAAGTTACAAAAATGCTTATTTTTGGCCCCTAATTCCTTAACTGTTTGTACCATAATCCCCAAAATCAATCCCAACTTTCCTTTTGTGGTATCGAACCTTATGGTAAAATTTCATAGAGATCCATTCACTTAAACTAAAGTTAAGAGTGCGAAAACCAATCGGTCTTCATAGACTAAATGTAGTTTTCATGATTTTAAACACCATTTTATATGATAAAATAAAGAATTTATCAGATTTGAGAGGAGTATAGAGATAAAGGGTTACTTTGAAAATAATGTCAAAAATATTACTTGAATAAGTTATTTTTAACATTTTTGAAAAAAAATAGAAATTACACTTACCTATTAAAGGCACATAATTGAATTAGGTTACAAATTATAAATAACTTCAGGTCTTAATTAATTCACAAGTATCAATCTATTTATATCAGTCTACCTTCAAGATTTTAGAGGAAAATGATAATTTAATAGTCCCAAGAGACCAATCTTTGACCCAGAAGCGTTGGTATGTAAGATAAGTGTGTGGGAAAGTTAATTAGTGTTTCTGAAGAATTAGTTTTTATATATCAAGGGAAAAATAACCAGATAACTGTGAAAATTATTTAAAGCTAGTAAAATCTGTATTCTTAAACACCTATAAAAATAATATTTAGAAAAATAACTTGTATAAGTTATATTTAAATTAGCCTCGTTTTCAACATTACTTGTATAGGTAATTTTAATTGTTACTTGTTTAAGTAATGCCCCTGACTGATCTATTATAATATTCAAGATAATAACAAAAAACTGCAAAATTTCCTTAAAATTACAAATTCAGAGGCAGCAACCCAACAACGGATTGTCTGATGCATCTGAAAATTTCAGGGCAGATAGATCTTGGCCTGATGAACATATTCACCCCTGTCAGATTTGCTCTAAATGCTTTAGTTTCAGAGATATAAGCCAAAAACTGCATTTTACACCCATGTTCTATTTTTAGCCATGGTGGCCATCTTGGTTAATGGGCGGGGTCATCGAATAGTTTTTTTATAACTAGATACCCTAAGGATGATTTAGGCAAAGTTTGCTTTAATTTGGACCAGTAGTTTCAGAGGATATGATTTTTGTAAAAGTTAAGGGACGACGATGATGATGGACGCCAAGTGATGAGAAAAGCTCACTTGGCCCTTTGGGCCAGTTGAGCTAAAAATTGCATTCTGATATCTGATACATAGTTCTGTATGCAGATTTCTTAAGTCTAGTCTTGTAAGTGCTCTCCTGTGTACTATTTTTGCCAAATATTTAAAGAATTTATATCGAAGGTTTATATCAGATGGCTTAAAATTTCTCCACTGATTTTTTTCAAAAAACTAAAATCCATGAACATGTATTGTAGCTTTTGCTCATACCACATGTACCACGAAAATATAAGTACTTTCACAGTTTTTGAGTTATATGTTTTACAATTGGAAATGAAAATTAATTGTTGACACACAAGCCTGAATTTTTTTTACTTTATTTATATATGAAGAAGTACCTCTGCAACTGTCATTATCTGTATTACATCAGGCATTTCATTTGATGAAATTCTGAAAGTTAAGTCTGGAACTGCCACAACACGTACATCCTTGATCATGGTTTCCTCGACCAATCCTATACTACAAAAAGAACCATTTTCAAAATTAACCTTTCATCATTTTCATATACAGGGTACCAGGATTTGATGATTTAGGTCGAGTCAATCGATTGCGATCTTGTTTTAATCAGTTATTTAAGGTGGTTACAATATTTCATGGATTTTAAATATGTCAAGGGCTAAATATTTTTGTGAGGTTTTTTGTTGATGCTTTTCTTGTCACTGATTTTGATCTTCCTAAATGTTTATAGGACAAGGTACAATTTGGGCTAAAAGTGAAAACTGTATGACTGGCATGAGGACCTTGCAAGGTACACACATTCCAAATATAGTTATCCTATTACTTAGAATAAGAGAGAATTCAACAATACAAAAAATTTTAACTTTTTTTTCAAGTAGTCACTGAACCATAAAAATGAGGTCAAGGACATTGGACATGTGACTGACAGAAACTTCGTAACATGAGGCATCTATATACAAAGTATGAAGCATCTAGGTCTTCCACCTTCTAAAATATATAGCTTTTAAGAAGTGAGCTAACACCGCCGCCGCCGTAGCCGCCGCCGTAGCCGCCGCCGTAGCCGCCGCCGGAACACTATCCCTAAGTCGAGCTTTCTGCAACTAAAGTCGCAGGCTCGACAATAAAACCACTGCAAGCAAAACGCATTTTTATTGTGCCATTCTTTAATTCTTATCTGGTGTCTATTTGAAAGCAGAAGTCATTGATATCATCTTTCACTGTGGATAGACAGGATAATGTTCCATGTCTTGGGCATTCGTCTTTACCAAACATAATACCTTTATTTCCTGCAGATGTTGTTTGATCTGTTTTAGAATCCTGCAACCAAAACCAGACGTCTTTAATCATGTTTTCAAAAATTAAATTGCCATAAAAGTTATTGCCTTTATTGAGGACATATTATTGCTAAAAGTTTTGAGATGTTCTGGTGTTTTAAAGTGGACACGCTTTGCAAATAATAATAATTGAACACCTTTGGATCATTTAGGATTTTGAGGACACGTTTGGGCATTGTTGGGGAGATTGACACTTTTGGAAGTGTTACATATACATTGTATCATGTCTGTCTGAATTTCAAAATTATAAAGAAATAACATTTTCATTCCACTAATTAAGCTTGCTCATGTTGTTTCAATTCTTGTTGTAGCAAGATGTTGGTAAGGAATCTTACTGCTATTCTCAATTTAAAAAAAACAAGATCTTACTGGTTTTACATGTATGTACATGTATTGTAACACAATAGTCCAGCAATGTGAAAAAAAACCCTGAAAAGTCAGTCCTCATTCTGCAGTATGTTAAGGTTAAGCACAAAGTGGTTAAAGAAACAGTCTTGTCAATAGTCATGATAGTAATGGTCAAAATTTATTTTCACCATATTTTTTAAAGAATTTACCTTCCCTTTAGGTTACACATTCTGCAAAACTTCTCCAGCATTGTTGTGAACCTCATTTCTTCCACTGTTCTAGAAGTCAACAACAAATCATAAAGTATTTCTTTTAGGTCATTTTGAAAGTCATGTCTTCCAGCTTCAATATGATGTATCAAAACTCTGAAAAAAAAATCCTAATTATTTATATAAGAACTGGACACTGCTTAGAGGTGCATAGAATCTGCTGTCGATTTGGAAACTTGTTCTATAATCTATTATTAAGTCAGACTTGGTGTCTATTTGAGTCGTACCTGTACATATATATATATGCAAAATCAAATAAATGGGGAATATGTCTATGGGACACAGATGATGCCCCCGCTAGCATATCATATAAAGTTATAAAGGGCAGGGTTTTCCCCGAGTCAATTATTTTTTTCACCAACTTACATAAATATATTTTTCGTTTAAAATGTTCCTTCTTTCTAACTCCCCCCCCCCCCCCCCCCCCATTTACTTTTTAAAAGATACTATAAAAATAGCAATATAGACATCATAATTTTGACTTCTGGGACACAAGATTCATCTTCAAAAGTTTATCGGATATACATTTCCCTTCCAGTTGAAGGATAAAGACTAAAGGCAGAGACTTTTCTTACTTTTCAACAGGTTTTGGAACAACCCTCCAAATGTGGGATATCCCTTAAATAAGGGACTGTCCCTCAGACAAGGGATCATTTTGCTGTTGTAGAAAAGTAAAAAGAAAAATTTAGCTTTTTTTTAACTTAAAAGGGGAAAAATTCATTATATTTGGAACAACTTTTCTTAAAGAGGGGTCCACTTATTTTTAAAAATAAAGAAGATACATGTATAAGTCCAGGAATATTACAAAATTCTTGGACATGTTTTGACCATATAATACCAGATAGTTGTATAGTTCTTTGGGAAAAGTTTCTTCAAATGATATGAATATGTGCCCTTTTGTACTAAGAAGTGGTTTTTACAACAAAACATTTTTTTTTTATCACTTGAAATTGATCCCTGATTTAAGGGATAGTTATTACATTGAAGGGTTACTTATTTGAGGAGTTGTTCCCAACCTGTTGAATATATTTCTTCATAACAACAGTTTTCTTTTCTGGACCATCGTAAATGAAAAAGTTGAGACGTAAAAATATGCTTGAAACACGTGCGTCGCCAAAACGAAAAATAAATAAGATGGATGAAATCAAATCATTATGTATATTTCTTTCGCCAAATTCTTTCGCAAATGATGAATTTTAATGGCCACAATTTTTATTTTTTTGCAAAATGCGAAAATGGAGAACGCCAGCGGTAACCTTGAAAGGGACATAACTGAAGAACAGTAAAAGTGACGCTACTCAAATTTGTACTTGATCTGAGTTTTGTGGTTATATGTATTGTGTATAAGTTTTATAACATTTCGTTGAGGCAAACTGAAGGTAGAGAACAGAAACAAAAAATTCAGCAATTATTCCATTTGTAAAGGGGCATAACTCTAGAACAGTAAAAGTGACACCACCAAAATTCAAACTTGATCTGTCATGTCTGTATTTTGTGGTATTAAGCATTGTGTATAAGTTTCATAACATTTGGTTGAGGCTAACTTTAGTTAGGGAATGGAAAGGAAAACTAGTATTTTTTCCATTTGTAAAGGGGCATAACTCTAGAACAGTAAAAGTGACACTACCAAAACTCAAACTTGATCTGTGTTTTATGGTAATAAGCATTGTGAATAAGTTTCATAACATTTGGTTGAGGCAACCTGAACTAGATTTGATTTGATTTTTGGTGTTTTAACGCCACTTTTAAGCACCGCTTTTGGGCCAATTTTTATTGGTGGAGGGAGACGGAGTGCCAGGAGAAAACCACCGACCTGTGATAGGAAAACTGACAATCCTAGTCAATTTAGATTGGAGTCTAGTGCACCCGCACAAGCGGGATTCGAACTCACAACCTCAGTGTTGACTGGCTAGTGATTACAGTAGTAACTACTTAGACCACTCGGCCACTGAGGCCCCTCCTAAACTAGAGAACGGGAATGAAAAATTCAGCAATTTTTCCATTTGTAAAGGGGCATAACTCTAGAACGGTTTAAGTGACGCCACTGAAATTTAAACTTGATCTGTGTTTTGTGGTAATAAGCCTTTTGTAGAAGTTTTATAACATTTGGTTGAGGCAAACTAAAGTTAGAGGACGGAAACCAACTTTGGGAAGTAAGCCAAAATATTTATCAAATGGAATTTATTTTAATATGTTGCATTAGAATGGAGATATCTGTATTGTATTTCGTTGCTAGCTCAGTATATAGGTAAACTCAATTTGTGACAGTCAAATCTACGTTTCACGAAGGCCAAGCTTAAAATACAATACAGATATCTCCCAATTACAGATATTTGAATTTTAATGAGGGCCTGTAAATAATGAAAACTTATAAATGTAAATAAAATGCTCCGCTGGGTGCAGCTTGATACGACCACAGAGGTCGAAACCTGAACAGTTGGGGCAAGTATGGACACAACATTCAAGCTTGATACAGCACTGAATTTGGATTGTGGTTAAATATTTGACACAGCATAGGTTTCTGACACAGAATGAATGTGGTCTAAGAACTTAAAGATATTTTTAATTTACCTATTCAAACCATATCATTATTATTTGCTTTTATATATAAATCAGAAATAACCAATTTAAAATGGAAAATTTTAAAGAAAAAAAAGGAAAAAAAAGGAAAAAAAAATCCCTCCCCCAAATTTTTTGAACCTGTGGCCCTTATGATTCATTACCCCCAAACTCAATCCCAGCCTTCCCTTTATAGTATGGTACATTGCAGTACAATTTCAGAGAGATCCATATATACACTTGAACACAAGTTATTGTCTTGAAAGTAGAAAAATGCTTGTTTTTAGGCCCCTTTTTGGCCCCAAATTCCTAAATGTTCAGGGCAATTACCCCAACCTCAAACCAAGCTTTCCCTTTGTGATATGGAACCTTGTAGTATAATTTCAGAAAGATCAATACACTTACACACAAGTTATTGTCTTGAAAGTAGAAAAATGCTTGTTTTTAGGCCCCTTTTTGGCCCCAAATTCCTAAACGTTTTGGGCAATTACCCCCAAACTCAATTCCAGCTTTCCCTTTGTAATATGGACCCTTGTAGTACAATTTCAGAAAATTCCATACACTTACACACAAGTTATTGTCATGAAACTAGAAAAATGCTTGTTTTTTGCCCCTTTTTTGGCCCCTAATTCCTAAAATTTTAAGGCAATTACCCCCATAATCAATCCCAGCATTCCCTTTGTGATATGGAACCTTGTGGTACAATGTCAGAGAGATCCATACACTAACACACAAGTTATGTCTGGAAGGTTTTTTTTGTCCCCTTTTTGACCCCTTATTCCTTAACTGTTGGTACCATTATCCCTAAAATCAATCTTAACCTTTCTGTTGTGGTATTGAACCTTATGGTAAAATTTCATAGAGATCTATTCACTTAAATTAAAGTTAGAGTGCGAAAACCAATGTGTCTTCTGACGACAACGACAACGACGCCGACTTCATACCAATATACGACCACAAAAATTTTTTTGCAGTCGTATAAAAATGGAAAAAAAATGGTAACATTTGTCATTTCCATGTGTAAGGGCAATAACTCCCATAAGAAGTTGTCTGACAGTTTTACAGCTGTGAGGTTTAATTATGCATACAAATTTTCCAAAATGCTAAAATTATCACTGATACCTTTATCTTACATTCATTTAGAGTATTTTCCTGAAGAAATAACTGTGAAGAACTTCTTAAAAGCAATCGTGCTTTGAAAACGTACACAGATTTAACATATCCGTCTCTGGTCCATGTTTTACCATTGTCAAGTCAACATCCAGTATTAGAAAAATGTGATTTTTAAAATATAAAGCAAAGTTGTTGAGAACATAATGTCTGTCACCATGCTGGTGACGATTTGTCTCGGTGCTGAAGTGTCTAGAATGCTGCAAACTTGACACATTCAGTCAGGGGTACTACTTGTACAAGTTATTATTATCCACCCTTAGTTGATCCGGCCCTATAATAAAATAATAATGAATAATTAACTTCGGCGGATTTTGTGACATATCTGAATCAGTATAAATGGAATTTGTAAAAAGTATCGATGAATAGTGACAGCAGGTAAGTGAAGGATGCCTAATATTACCTTTAGCATGTTTAGAGAAACATTCAGATGAATTACTTTAAATCGATACAAAAATGAGTAATCAGTATGATTTGTACAATTTGTTAAGCAGCATCGATATTAGTAGAGTGGGGCGCTCATATTCGCCGTGGACACAATTTCGCCGTTTTATGATTTTGAGGTGTAAAAACTTCAAAGGATGGTTGAAATGGAAGAAATATGCTGTTAAATCATATTTTTATAACAAATATGATTATTTTAGAAAATGTGACTAAACTTCGGCACCTACGGCAAAGGACCGAAAAATGGACAACGATTTTCAGCCAATTTCCTGAATGACAAAAACGATTTCAAAGAAGCATTCCTAAATAATTGTTTGACTGATTGCCCTAAATTTCAGTTTTTTACATCTTTCAAATGTCTGCTATTCGTCTATAATGAAATTTATTTGATAAATAAAGTTAAAAGCTGCAGTTATTTGGTTTTAAATAGATATGTCAAAACGGCGAATATGTGTCTCCCATCGACAAAATGTTAGGAAATTTCAAACACCCTTTAATCCAACTCTGCAGATGATTTTACTCAAAACAAACACGCTTTCAAGCTAAGAATATTTTGCATTTGAAGTTATCTTCATATAGAAATATCAGTATACTTCAAAAACATAAAGACCTGAACATAAACTGAAGAAAACATGGAAAGATATGGCGAAAATGAGCACCCCACTCTATATGAATATGAAGTTATTTTCCATGATAACTCAGAATACAATTGGGAAAAGTTTATATTCAATTCCGACACATAGAAGAGATAAATAGATATTCACAATCCACTGGAACACATAATAATGTAATTACCATAATGATCATTAGTCTATAGATACATTTGTAATTGGTTTGTTTATTCAACAATTGTCTGATGATCGTGAACCAAAGTAAGGCTGGTCGTAATCACTTAATTCAATTAAAATCATAGCTATTAAAATTTACTAAGAGCTAATTTCCTAATTCTTGTAGAGTAAAACTTTGGTGGCTTGCTTGCTTTGTTTGTATAAACTTTTAACTCAAGCTTTGACATCTTCAAACAATATATATAGGCATAGTTAAACCTGTATATATTATATTTACATTTAATTGGACGTTATCCCAATAAAATTGTACAATATACAAACAAAGCAAGTAAGTAAGCTAACCTGAAAGTCTTGCTCTACATGCATTAGGAAATTAGCTCTAAATAAACAATTCACAGGGCTGTAACTAGGCCTTGGGAACAGACGAGGCAGGGGTTTAATGGGAGCCGCCGATTGAGGCCCCCTGGCCGAAAATTGTAACATTATGGTTCGAAATATATCTTGTTACCTCCGTTGTTTGTATCATATTTATTGTTTTTGTTTCATATTTACGGTAAAATATCGGGAAACAAAGTGTGTTCTAACGTCTGTCAAATATGAAGTCGATTTTGTCAAGTCATTGTGCATTTATTTTCACACAGGATCGTATTTAACATTATGCACATAGGAAAAATAACAGACCACCGGCGCAATCTCTTTGACAATTGTATTTTCCTCTTTTAAACAAGACGAAACAAGTCTACAGATTATGTTTGCTAACATCCCGTTGGAAACAAAAACAATGTTTAGACCTAGTATTTCGTACATCCGGCCGTAATGGCGTTATCACATGTTAGTCACATGTTTCACGTATGACTGGAAATGATTAGAACTTTAGGACAAAAACAATTTTAATATATAACTGGACTTCTGTTTCCTGTGAAATGTAACGCATAACGATAAAGTAATTTTCTTACTTAATTATTACGAAGATCAAAACAAGAATGTAAATCATCTTGGATTTATCTGTTTGAACATCTCGCAAGAGTTCATATTTGCATATTGTTTTTAAGAATGCTATTACAACAAAGCAGATTACATCATCTAAAAATTGCGTTACGAAATCCGACACAAAAATCACGCCACTGTTCTTACATCTGCTACATAAATACTTATAGTTCTGGGCATTTTCTTCTCACTATTCTTATTGGTCGCGAGAAACGACACAAAAATACGGTTGTAGAATCTTTGATATTCGTATATTTTATTTTTTTTTCTAGGGAAGAGTAGCATACACTTGTATGTTGATAAAAATAATGGCATCTTTAGATGTAGTTGCAACTTTTCTTACAGTAATTCACATTTTATCACTTTTCTATAGTTATAGGAAACGGAGCCCAATAGCAAATTATGGTCCATATACATGGTTTAAAAAATAATAGTAATGATACAAAAAAAAAATAATGAATAAAATAAAATAATGTAGATAAATTACATATATATATTATATTTATATAATCTTCCTTTATTTCTTATCATTTAAATTTAGAAAAAACGATTGAATAAATTCAATTAAAATATATATGTCTTTATTTTCTATTAATAATACTCCACTTACAGGTGATGTTTTGTTTGTTTTTGTATGTTTCTTAGGTATGAAAAACCAACACTGTCAGAACAAATGCTGAATATAATTATAATAAATAAAGTTGTACAGGATTCTTTAATAAAATCAGATTATAATATGTCTCTGATTAAATTTAACAAATCTCACACTTTTCATCATTTTTGTGACTGTCATTTAATGACAGGAAACACAAGAAATGTTTATTGTAGTCATCTACTAATGGCACACTTCAAAGGTAATCATAGCAATAAAAATCATGTTGTTGGGAGAAACCACACCAAGGTAATAAACAATTAAGGAGTTTTAGGGAGGAATTAGTCCAAGTTTCCTCCCAAGATTTGGAGAGAGTTGCTGGAATTTCTTGGTGTGACACCAAGTTTTTACAGTGTAGGGAGTATGACATTACATCCTCTCTGTGTGTACTGTAGTACACATTATTGTTTAGAGGCCAGCTGAAGCACACCTCTGGATTCAGGATTTTCTCGCTGTACTGAAGACCCATTGGTGGCCTTCGGCTGTTTTCTGCTCTTTGGTCGGGTTGTTGTCTCTTTGACACATTCCACATTTCCATTCTCAATTTTATTACACCCAATCAATAATGATAAAAATTAAATACTCTCTAGTCACCTTTACCATGGTTAATTGTGCGACCGTCTTTATTTCACAAGCCCAAAGTATTCCCACAATACTCCATGGAAATTCAAAGTATCAAGCAATCAAATTGTCATTCTGCCAAGGTCTTGTCCTGTCCTTTTAACATTTGAATGGAATAATCACATACATTTTGTAACTTGCTCTCTATATATAGCTAAAAGAAAGCCTACTTCATGTATTTGCCGTTAAACCAAACAAATCCTCCATCCATCCAAAATAAATGTTTTGTTTTCGAATAGCAGCCAGGTTTGTAGCAAAACATTTGAAAATGCCTCAAATCTTCATTTTATTTGAAAGAGAACTACATACAAATTGTGGGGTGTTTAGGTATTCATGTGTGATCTGTGAATGCTTCTTTAATAATATTAACTGAGCAAGGTGAAGAATTCAAACTATTTTAATTTTGATTTACTTTGCGAACTGATAATGTTGGAAATATCCATTATCAATAATTCATTTTAACGGGAAATAAATAATTACAGAACCAAATGCCGGTTTACTGGCGATGGTAATCAGATACAGAGATATTACGTTGAAATAAAAGTACAGAAGCTGCACGTCAACATAAATTACTATTCGAAGTATGCATTACTTAATTCTTGATGTTAAAATGCAAGGATGTGTTCTACCCTCTGCATGCATGCCTAACTTTCTCCATTTTCTTTTTTTCCCTTATTATTTTTTTTTGCCAGCAATTGCCTCGTCTGCCTCATTGTAGTTACGGCCCTGATTCAAGGTCTTTATAGTTGGATCTTTTATTAGAAGTTCTAATAACGTTTGTCAGGACCTCAGCAGGAATATCAACTCTTCCTGCTGCTTTTCGAAGATAAGCATGAAATACATGTACAGCTTTTAAGACTTCTTCTTATATCTATCTATAATAATATTCAAGATAATAACAAAAAACTGCAAAATTTTGTTAAAACTACCAATTTGGTGGCAGAAACCCAACAATGGGTTGCTCGATTTGTCTGATAATTTCAGGGCCGATAGATCTTGACAAATTGAACAATTTAACTCCATGTCAGATTTGCTCTAAAAGCTTTAGTTTTTAAGATATAAGCTAAAAACTGCATTTGACCCCTATGTTCTATTTGTAGCCATGGTGGCCATGTTTGACCATGGATCAAATCTTCGGAGTTTCAGAGAAGAAGATTTTTGAAATATTTTATGACAACAGACGACGAAGGACGCCAAGTGATGGCATAAGCTCACATGGGGCCCTTTGGGCTCCGGTGATCTAAAAAGGGAGACAATGCCATTTAATATAAGGCAAAATAATAAAAAAAATCTTAAAGATCCATTATCTTTAATAAATATGTACAATGATGTATGGAAAAGTTTGACACAAGCTTTCTGTTTTTTTGGTGGTTTTTTTTTCGATTTTAAAGACTGAAAATAAAATATATTGACTCTGAAATTAAAATTTTGGGTTATATATTAAAACCACTATATACTCATGATACTGCACAGACTTTAAACCCATTGACAAGGATGATGGTGTCTAAGTAACTGCAATTCAGAATACCGAACATGTTGAATGAGGGCATTTTTTTAAAGAAAATACTTTTAACCATGCTATTGACATTCTTATCTTTATCTATAATCATATTTTTTACTTTTCTTTATTTTCTGTTTTTTTTTATATTTTTGGTTTATTTTTCTATTTCAACAATTTCTTTATCATATTGGCTTGAATTTTTTTATTTTGTTCATCTAAAGTTCCTTTCTTAGTGGTCCATTTATAAACATGATAAAACATCATTTCCTTAAGTTCTAGTTCGTTAATATATGATCATGATGATAAACCTGTCATCCATACATGTTTACTACGCATGGACGGACTTACCGGACAACCACACTTCTGTGAAAACAGAGGTGACCCATTTGTCTGATTGATTTTCAAATCTTTTCAGATATATGATTGCGGAAATAAGATAGTAAAAAATGTACGTAACATTGAGTTTTCAGTGAATAGATTCAAATCAAATTTGATGCAATTTTTATATAATAAAGAAGAAATATACACGATCAAAGCCTTAGATGGGCGGAGTTACAAGACTGCATCGTATCTTAATTTTTATTCCCTATAAATATTTTTTTATATTGGGGCGGATCGACTAAGGGCCCGATTGACATGAAAGCTACAAGAACTTGAGAAGTACCTGACTGACATTGCAGTAGTGAATGAAAAGATGGTAATTTTAATTTTACCTGGAACTACTACCCACAGTTTTCATCAACTCTTCATCATCATGGTGTTCATCTGAATCAGCATCAACTTTGGGAAGAAAGTTTTTAACAAGATATTCTCTAACTTTAACATAATTTTCCTGTTCAAGTTCTTTGACACTTGTGTCAAATGTCAAGTTAGCATTCAAATAATCCATCATCTTGATTAAATCTGCATCGAGGGGTGGCAAACCTGCATTTATATTTGAAAACATGTCGAAAAATTCATCAATGCTCTTCGTGGATGGGTCGATCCAGTTCCAATTAATCTGAAGATTTTCTAGTTCGCTCATCGTCCAATCACTTGTTTCACGCGGAATGTAACTACTCAGTGCAGTTAATTTCTTCTTCTTATCGCTTGATGCGGAATAATAATCGCCATCTAATCTATTTGTCCACAGTGGATCATCTTCTGAATTTGAGCTGTGCCGTTGGCGTTTGCGTTTAGGTTTCGAGGATGACGCCATGTTGTGCCGAGGATAATTGTTCTCAACTCATCAGTATACGGCAGCCGGTACGGTCACAGAACCGTTCGAATGCAGCACCGGAATACGTCCCCAGAACCATTTAAAAGTCATGCGCAGCACTTGTTAGCTAAATACCGACAAACAATTGTGACCTGAATGACCACAAATAAACACAACATAATATAATATATTATATATATATATTGTAATCACAGTAGTCTTAGATTATAATTATCAGTTTCGTTTGTTTGTCTCAGTGATTAAGGAGGTTATATGAGACATATAACCTCCTTGGTCTGATTAAATGATAACGAGGTGTTTGTCGCTCCTTTTTTTAAATAAATTGTGACCTATATTATAGTTGTTATAGTCATATCCCATAATTATTGTAGCTGAATATTTCTCTTATGTAAAAAGTACCCAGTAATCAATAAAAAAATTATTTGATCTATATGTATTCATCCATACGGAGACGCCCTTTAATTTCAACGATGAGTATTAATGGTATTAATATCAAAAGTCTATTATAGTTTAATACTTGTATACGTTATATTATTAGATCTTTAATTATAGGTATCTCCCAAGAGCGTTGCTGGAAAAGCTGGTTTGCGGGACGGTGACTTGATTTGCTACATTAACAAAGCTTACGTCGCTGACGTCACACATCAACACATGTTGATTTTCATTTGTAAATGAGTGGTTTGGCAAAGTTGCATGTCCACCGATGTCCAGACAAACCAAATTCTATTTGGAAGTCTCATACCTTGATAAACTCGTAATATTATATATAGTGTAAATCTCAAAATATATATAACTTTCATTTTCTACAGATTGTACATAAAATCAAATGTCCTTCACATTACATGTGATGTATTTCATCACGTGAGATTCATTGCTAGAAAAAAAAACTTTTAACGAGGCGTATATATCGGTTTATCAAATATATCTTTTTAAGGATGTCTGCTTGTCATGTTTAGAAATTTTTGAATTTGAGCGGTGCCGTTTGCGTTTAGGTTTCGAGGATGACGCCATGTTGTGGGTTGTGCCGAGTATAATTGTTCTCAACTCGGACTACCAGATATCTCGGCCCAAAACAAACTCGGCCTATTACAAAGTCGGCTTCACAAACTTGGTCTATAACAGACTCAGCCTATCACAAACTCGGACTGCTAAAAGATAAAAGTATGATAAACGAAATAAGTATTATTTTATTTGAAATTAACTATCAGTACTTTATCTTAAACGTTTTTACACTTTTGGTATTTGGCTGGATGTTGTCTCCAAATGACCTTAGATCGCCTCCAAATAACCCTTTGACGTCAAGCAATAATCACTTTTTTATTGTGAATTGTTATGTCAAAGTTTACGGGAACCTGTGTGATTCTACGTAATGGCGGACAAATTTGCATACAAGTGTAAATACGTCAAATTGCACCCATTTCAACAGTTTTTCACCTACATTTATTCAAAGAACAGACAAAAATGTTCATTCTGGGTTTTTTGTAGACGTATCCAATTTACTAGTTCAACACTGAATCACCGAAAAATGGGTTTGAACCTTCCTCCAAATAACACAAGAATCTGTAATGAAGAGTATCTAAACTTGCAAGTGAATATAGTTCATCAGCAATGTTTCTGAGCTTATTTTGTCAAAATTGAAGCAAACTTGCCACTAAAAGCGTATTATTATTTCACTGTTTGACTATGAATGAACTTGGCCAAAAATAACTATATCTTGCTTTATTATATTTCTTGTAGCTAAAACCCTTTAAACATTGTATTTTTAAAATCAATATGAGATAAGGTATCTTCTGCTACCAGTCATACTTTATCAATTATTTTTTTTATCTTAAGTGAATTTTGGTGGAATTAGACCTCAGTCAATTATTCTCTGAACAATTTTTAAAAAAAAAATTTCCCCCGTCTTATTCTTTAAATTGCAAGGTTTTCTTGTTTTAAAAAGATGTTTCCAAGTTATTTTATATATGATATCAAGCAGATTATACATTATTGAAACTGACCCAGTTTAACTGAACGCCTTTCTTCGTAAGAGTTATCTCCCCAAACACTATTTTTCTTGTTATCTCTACTACTTTAATTCACAACAGTAAAGACCATGACAAAACTACTTTCCCACATTGGTATTAAATCCTCAGGATGTTGACCACAATTTTGACCAGATAAATAATTAAAATGGCAAGGTGCACAACTATAGATGTCATGATGGAAGTACACCACTAATTCATATGGCCCCATTGCTTTCTATGTTAAATTCCTCAATTTCAAGCACTCAGGCACAGCTCTTTTGTTTTAAGTTCAAATAAAATGACAATCATTGCATGTCAAAGCAACACTTCATGGTGTCTTGTACTGACAAAAAATCAGCATACCTTTAATGGCATATAAGAAAGAACTGGTTCCCAAAACTTCGGATGTACCAAAATAGGTACTTCAGATCTGACAAACAGGCAAAATGTACCCTCTTTTTTAAATTTCATGCAATTTTTTTTATTATTAAAAATTATAAGTCAAAAAGTGTTCAACAATGATCACCAGTCATTCAGCTTTCATTTGATATCAAAATTGCCTAAATATTCTACATATTTTGAAAGTTACACCCATGCGTAGGAACTATTTTGTGTTAAATACGTACTACTTTCTGGCAATGGTATGTGCTTTCCGGCCGGGCCCGAATTAGTGTTGTTACACCTATAACAAAACCAAACTTGCCATATTGACTTCAGCATTTCTTAATTTCATTCTATGATATATTCTAAGCAATAAAAAACATATAAAGCTTTAGTCCAAACACTATTTTACTGATTTTAAGCTCAAATTGGACTGGTAGTAACATATGTGTTATGCAAAAAAAACCTGCATATAGGGATATTACCAATGGCCAGTATGATTTTTTTTATTCTCAATATCGTGGTTCTATTTGTTAATTTAAACTAGGAAAACAATGTGCTTACCAATAGTCATATTTTTGTCAGAGGATGTTCATTTAATAAAAATATATTAGTCCAAACCTAAGACATAATTGAGAATATTGTCCCCCCTTTTTTCTTCAAATTAGAAAAGGGACATTTTTGGTACAAACCAAACTTCTGTGGTACAATACAGATTATTGAGAGCAATTTATATATCCCTCAGCTGGATAACATGCAAAACTGGTTCAAAATTGCATGTACAGTGAGATTTTGGAATTCTTATATGAGTGTATAAAACCAATAAAACTTGAAAAATCATTGGATTATTTGACCAAGAGCTATTTTTTTTTAAAAATAAACAAGTCATAATATGCATGTTTTATTGATTTAAATCCCAAATAATGCAAAAATAAGAACTTGGGGTGACAAGTCTTAACTGCATGCATGTTGTATGACCATAAAAGGCTAAAATACCTTATTGTGTCAATTTAAGAGCTGAAACTTGGCATAAACAGAATTGTTCATCCACAAAAGTTGATTAATCATGATTACTGACATCAAATATGACCAATTTTCATTGGAATAGGTAAAACTTCTAAAAATTGAATTTCTGATGATTCTCTGTAATAGGAAGTACACCACTAATTCATGGCCCCATTGCTTGCTATGTTAATTCCTCAATTTCAAGCAGACACAGCTCTTTTGTTTTAAGTTCAAATAAAGTGACAATCATTGCATGTCAAAGCAACACTTTATGGTGTCTTAATGTACTGAAAAAAATCAGCATACCTTTAATGGCATATAAGTAAGGACTCTGTGGGAACGTCACGTCAATAAACTCATATCTGCCGTAATGCATAATTGGTGTTATCGACGTTGGTAAAAAATTACAAAAAAAGACTTTTTCACTCGATGTCCGTTAAAAATTAAATATCACAGGAAACTTAAATTTTAGCTCTTCAAACTAGGCTAAAAGTTATAGATTTTACCTTTTTGTATCTGTAATTCATAACAATGTGAAAATCGGTAATATTATCCACAACGTTTATTTTTCGCTATCATATGCAACAATTTAATATGCTATCGGGACCTAGCGCTATTTATAGAATCGTAAACAGACATCAAAATTTTACATGCATCATCCTGAAGTTGAGAACAGTAAAGTTTTGTAGGTATCCTAATCCAATGTTGTCAATAAGGTGTCTAATTTTGAAGAAAATCAACAAAATTTTGAGTTTTCCCCCGAAAAGATACCCATTGTTCACATATTTTTCAAGGATCTGTAATGTTTATTGGTCGTTATGGTTATAAATCAAGTAGAATCTTAGTGTAACAATGTATGGTTTACGCTCGAGAAAGAGTTACGCAGATTTAGACGTTTGGCGGGGAAATTAGTGGCAGGGTCGAAAGTTATAGGGGTGATCGTAAAGGACTCGCTATGCTCCGTAAGGGTAACATTTAGAGAACACCCCTATCAAGGAAATAGTATAGTCGCCCTGGGGTATATAACAGAGTGAGAAACGGCACTCGAGGCTGTCGGTTGGCTGTCGATGAGCCGTCTCAAGTCAACAGAGCGTACGTTGATTATATTAAGCGCTAGTAAGAGCCTTAATATATAAAGGACACTTTGTACCGGGTACAAAGTGAACGTACACATTGACAGGATTGACAAGGCAGACTGTCCAACTCGGAGGACAGGCTGTACCAGCCCGCCTTGTCTGGTAGTGACAGGTTGTTCCAGCCCGCACTGTCTGGTAGTGACAGGTTGTCCCATTCGGAGGACAAGTTGTTCCAGCCCGCACTGTCTGGTAGTGACAGGTTGTCCCACTGGGAGGACAAGTTGTACCAGGCCGCTCTGTCTTGTATTGACAGACTGTCCCATCCGGAGGACAAGCTGTACCAGCCATATTGTCTATCAGTGACACATCGTCCCATCTTGAGGACAGGCTGGTTTATTGTATTATATTTGTATATATATAATTGTCCATTGTTACTTTATATCGACAAAGAGTCAATGTGTATATTTTAGTTCATTGTGCATAATTTAGATAGTTGTAGTTTTTAGCATTACCGTATTGTTTGTGGACAACTTGGATCCAAGTATTGACTGGAACGGACGTTTGGGATATTAACGCCTGGTTACACGTTACATATTTGGTGGCTAGCGGTTGGGATTCAAGTTGTCTATCAATTAATTTTTGGATTGATTTGTCGTCATTTAATGTGTTTTCAGTATTGATTTGAAAGATTAAAGCGGATCAACCGTGAGGCATAGTTATTAGTCACGGCTGAGTTGTAACACGAGTGTATTATTTAATAAAAATTGTATTATTTTGATTACACTGTACTGTAATAAATATGTCAAATATTGACGATCAGATTGCAGAAATAAGTAGACAAATACAGTCTCTTAGTGAAAGCACAATACAACATGGACAAGGTTTTATATCATCTACACCTAAAGAGCAGGGTGTACGTCCAATGGTTGTTAAAGATAAAGATAGATATTTCAATCATAAGCAGGAATTAACGAAAAATCAAAGTACTGCTCATACTGTTTGCTATGGTTCGAATGATTTGAAAATCAAACCTTCAAAATATGATGGCAATACTCCTTGGATAGATTACTTAGCACACTTTGAGATGTGTACACTTGTTAATATGTGGTCTGAATACCAGAAAGGTTTGTACTTGGCCGTGTCACTGGTTGGAAAGGCTCAAGCAGTCCTTGGTGATTTACCAAAGGAAAAGAGACAAATATTTTCAGACCTAGTATATGCATTGGAGGAACGCTTTGCTCCATCTTGTCAAACTGAACTGTATCGTGTACAATTCAAGGAATATCGACAAAAAGCAAGTGACACTTTGCCGGGGTTAGGTCAGTCAGTTCGAAGACTTTCTAATCTGGCATACCCGACTGCTCCGTTAGAATTAAGAGACACGCTCGCCAAAGAACAATTTATAGATGCGTTAGTAGACTCTGAAATGAGATTGAGAATTAAACAGTCTCGTCCAAAAGGTCTTAACGATGCTATACGGTTGGCAGTTGAACTTGAAGCATATAACAAACCTGAGAGTAGAGCAATAGAAAGTATAGGTCACTTACGACGGACTACTAGTGACGAACGGACAGAAGCACCTACTAGTCCTGATACGGCTGTATCTATGACACAAATGACGACGTGGATGCAGACAATTGAAAATAGTATACAATCCTTAACAAAAGAAATTAAAGATTTAAAGTCCCAAAGAAAGTTCCAACCACGGAGAAAGATAAATAACTTACAAAGTAAAGGTAAAATGGGTGGTCCTTGTTTTAGTTGTGAAGAAATAGGACACTTTGCAAGAAATTGTCCCAATAATATTCAGATACTTAGTACTCGGGAAACAGATAATAACGGAACATATACGGACGGTACGGTCAAGACACTGAAGTCTGAGGTTAAGTATAATGACAAAGGCGCTGTTGTTGTTACAGCATCAGAGAATGCAGGAATGTTTGTTGAGCTGAGCATTCAAGGTGTACCAGTCAAATTTGTGGTTGATACCGGAGCTACACTTACTTTAGTTTCTACAAGAGTATATGATTCAATTCCTGATTTATGTAGGCCACATTTGAGTAAAACTAGGTCACAGATAAAGTCCGTCAGTGACAAGTATTTAAGCCCTCGGGGAAAAGGTAATTTTACACTTGATTTTGGTCAAGAGAAGCTTACTTCAGAGGCTGTTGTAGCTGACCTACAAGTCGAAGGAATTCAAGGTTTAGACTTTATGAAGAAAAATAAGTGTTTGATTGACGTGTCTGCTAACGTATTACACATCGATAACGTCAAGGTCCCCCTATGTGTTCAAGGTACCCAAAATAGAAATGCTGATGTTCAGAGAAAACAATGTCGGTTAACATCAGACAGACAGTCAATAACGGTTTCTGATTGTTCTAAGAGAGAACAAAGTCAGGTGAATACAGTTAAAAGTCAGATGCCCGACAAAAGTAAAGACTTGACTTTAATAGAGTTGCAATCAAATGACTCGGACCTTACACTTGTTAAGCGGTGGCTGACAGAAGGTCAAAGGCCACAGTGCAATGAGGTATCAAGTAAGGGATATTCTCTAAGGTCATTATGGAGTCAGTTTGGTTGTTTAGAAGTCCTTCGTGATGTAGTAGTTAGACGTCACGACGATCGGGAGCGGAACATTGTGAAATTACAAGCGGTAATTCCAATGTCGGAGCGCAAGCAAGTATTAGAATACTGTCATGACACAGACTATGCTGGTCACTTAGGTACGCGTACGACTCGAGAGAAGATATGTCAGTCTTACTATTGGCCTGGTATACAGTCCGACGTTAGGGCATATGTCGCTAGTTGTGCTAAGTGTTATAAGAGAAAACGCCAAATGAAAAGGAAGCGTGTCTCAATAAGATTAGAGGAGGGTAATGGTCGTCATGAGAGTAAGAGACCAGCATGTATGGCTGATAATGTAAATAAGTGAAATTCATATTGTGTCTAAATTTTGTTGAATTATATTTTGTAATTTTGAATGTATCATGCGGGACGCATGTAGATTGAGGCGTGGGTTATGTAATGTTTATTGGTCGTTATGGTTATAAATCAAGTAGAATCTTAGTGTAACAATGTATGGTTTACGCTCGAGAAAGAGTTACGCAGATTTAGACGTTTGGCGGGGAAATTAGTGGCAGGGTCGAAAGTTATAGGGGTGATCGTAAAGGACTTGCTATGCTCCGTAAGGGTAACATTTAGAGAACACCCCTATCAAGGAAATAGTATAGTCGCCCTGGGGTATATAACAGAGTGAGAAACGGCACTCGAGGCTGTCGGTTGGCTGTCCGTAAGGGTAACATTTAGAGAACACCCCTATCAAGGAAATAGTATAGTCGCCCTGGGGTATATAACAGAGTGAGAAACGGCACTCGAGGCTGTCGGTTGGCTGTCGATGAGCCGTCTCAAGTCAACAGAGCGTACGTTGATTATATTAAGCGCTAGTAAGAGCCTTAATATATAAAGGACACTTTGTACCAAGTACAAAGTGAACGTACACATTGACAGGATTGACAAGGCAGACTGTCCAACTCGGAGGACAGGCTGTACCAGCCCGCCTTGTCTGGTAGTGACAGGTTGTTCCAGCCCGCACTGTCTGGTAGTGACAGGTTGTCCCATTCGGAGGACAAGTTGTTCCAGCCCGCACTGTCTGGTAGTGACAGGTTGTCCCACTGGGAGGACAAGTTGTACCAGACCGCTTGCTTGTATTGACAGACTGTCCCATCCGGAGGACAAGCTGTACCAGCCAAACTGTCTATCAGTGACACATCGTCCCATCTTGAGGACAGGCTGGTTTATTGTATTATATTTGTATATATATAATTGTCCATTGTTACTTTATATCGACAAAGAGTCAATGTGTATATTTTAGTTCATTGTGCATAATTTAGATAGTTGTAGTTTTTAGCATTACCGTATTGTTTGTGGACAACTTGGATCCAAGTATTGACTGGAACGGACGTTTGGGATATTAACGCCTGGTTACACGTTACAGATCCATCGCTCCACGCAATCTACAACATATCATCTTTACAACAATGGCCAGTTTAGGTAAATGTGTTACGAATTGACGAGGCGCCAGTGCGTCAAAGGCGGCAAGGTCCAGCATTAAAAGAACCAAAAAGCGCCGTAACGTTAGATTTATTCACTGTTCACATCATCATGCAGTTAGTTAAACTTTCAATTTCTGCTAAAAAAAAAATACACTGACGAACGTAATGGTTGCGTTATTCACGATCCATTGTTGTCAATTAATCAGATTATAAATTCGAATACATATTTACTTCCATGCACAAATACGACAAAGAACGCTCGAAAACTAACTTCATGAAATATTGTCATATAAAGGTTAATTCCCTTTGTTTATAAAAAATAGTTTGGGTTACTTTGCAGAATATTCTGTACACTTGAATTCACATAACTTAATAAAAACTGTAATGCAATAGTAAGAGTTAAGTATAAATAATTTATTTACTCAACCAATTAATACTTTCCTTTAAAGAAAAAATATATTATTATAATTGAATTCAAACAGTCCACGTTTTGTAAAAATAATTTGAAAAAATAAACTATTCCCCCTTTTTCCAAAAGTAAAAAAAAAAAACAAGACGAAAAAGAAAAGTCAAAATGATTAAACGAAAAATTAAAATGAAAATAAGCAAAACAAGCAAAAAAGAATTAACAACTTCATGTTTTATTTTAAAACAATATGGATACAAAACAAAATAAAAATAAGGAGATGTGGTATGATTGCCAACGAAAAAAAATATCCATCAAAGTTCAAATGAAGTGGATGTAGCAATTAAAGACAACCGTACGGCCTTTAACAATGAGAAAAAAACCATACCATATGGTCGGCTATAAAAGCTTGTTATTGATTGTCCTCAGTTATTACCATTCAGTATTGATTAAATTTGAAAGCAACAAGTATAATATTTATAATAAGCATTTGATTCAACATTGAATTTGTGTCACGGAACACATACTACACGAAACACGTCTTCTTTAAAATATTAGACCCCGTTTACAATTGTACGAAATTGAACTGATCTTTATTTGAATCGATCTTAAAAAGACCAGTTCGCGTTTACATTTGCAAAAGCAAGATCGATCGAGATCGATCTTATTTAATCTAGTGCGTTTACACTGCATCATAAACAGAAACGGTCTGATCTGATTACTTTACATTTCGTAAACAAATAATCGTAAAAATAGAATTGAATAATAACGAGCGCATTTCGCGCGGACTATCACACACTGCAAAATTATGGAGAAAATAGTTGGATCATTGGAATGTGGTATGCAGTTATCAATTATCTTTTTGGTTCACAAGTCACAAGTTATTAAACAAAGAAATGCGAGACGACTATCACTTAAAAACAAACTGTCAATGCCTTTGAAGATAAGGATTTGCAGCAAAGAACTAGAATTTATCGGTTCAGAAAAATGATCCAAAAACGGCGGAATCATTTCCCATTCATCGTTTTTAAACACGTGTGTTTTTGCCACCGAACATGCACAGATTTATTTTCATATCCAAATAGAACATTCACTTGAAGAAAGCTCGATCACGATCGATTGCGATCGATCTTAGCGTTTACACTTGAAGAAAGATCGATTCAAATCTTTTTAAGTCCGATTAAAGATCGATCTTTCCCGTTTACATTAGACTAAGAATCGGTCTCAAAAAAGATCGATCTCAAGAAAGATTGATCTCTTTTACAAGTGTAAACGGGGTATTAGAAATTTACATAAATACTTCCAATCAAAAAATACTAAACCACTCACTAAATTCATTTCGAAATTGCAAAATTGCTGCACTTATTTGAACCAAGCGTATGTCAAAGTGTTACATGTATATGTTTAAAATCTAATAACATATCCCAAGTCAAAGTTAAAGGCAGTTTCTTGGCAGTTTTTTAGCCTTCCCAGTTCAGAAATTTAGCAGTTTCTGATGCTTGGTAGTTGTTAACCTTTCAAAATTAACCAGTTACTTCATATAAAAAAATAGCAGTTTTTCTAAACCTTCACAGTTATTCTGGCAGTTCAAAGCAGTTCCTTAGCTGTTTTAGGCAGTTCGTTAGCATTTTTTTTTTACGAAATATTTAAATTAGGTACAAAAAACTGCTTTCAGTTCATGAATATTCATATCTAACTGCTTCAGGTTAATTGATATTCATATAACATTGGGAAATAACTACTAAGGAAATGTTAATATGGTCATGATCTTATGCATTATTCATACTAGTAGCTGTTAAAAAGTAACATAATTATCTAAAACAAAAATATACTTTCTGAACAAATTTATTGTTGTTATCCATGCAACTGACACAAAAGACATAAAGTTACCTTAAATAACAAGTGACAAATGAAGAACATATTATTGTCATTTTTTATTATACAATACTAATAATTAAGTAGAATACTGGAAAGAAATATTTCCGATGAAGAAACTACTTTTTATTTTTTGAATTCGCCCAAAGGTCCCATATTTACTTATTTTTTTTCAACCAAAGATACCTTTTATTTATAAAAAAAACTTCAACCTTAAGGTAAAGACCAACTTATGTTTATGAATTTTTGAAGCATGACATCTAACCTTCTTTAATATAAAGCATAATGCTGTCATTAATGATAAGCATTTATCTAATATAGTAGTGTATTATATAGATAATTAATTGCTTATACGCACTAGAATATATTTTCATATTGAAGCATATATTGTTCATAAGTTATTTACACAAAAATGTTGCATTTAAATACAAAGGCACATCCGATTAGAAATGGAAAACATGGACATTTTGCTAATTAAGGAAAACTCAACATCTTGAAAGCGGAACAATTAATCAAGAAATTTGTCTTACGCCTTACCCTTTTAAGAAGAAAGGTCATATAAAGTTTGTGTGCGAAAAAAAAAAAGACACAACGTTACCTTAAATAACAAGTGACAAATGAAGAACATATTATTGTCCTTTCTTGATACAATACTAATTATTGAATAGAATATTGGAAAGAAATAACTACGATGAAGAAACTATTTTTATTTTTGAATTCGCCCAAAGGTCCCATATTTACTTATTTTATTCACCCAAAGGTCCCTTTTATTTATCAAACAATTATCAACCTTAAGGCAAAGACCAACTTATGTTTATCAATCTTAGTTGCATGAATTTTAACCTTCTTTCATATAAAGCATAATGCTGCCATTAATGATAAGCATTTTACTAATATAGTAGTGAAGTATATAGATAATTAATTGCTTATACGCACTAGAATATATTTTCATATTGAAGCATATATTGTTCTTAAGTTATTTACATAAAAATGTTGTATTTAAATACAAAGGCATACCCGATTATAAATGGAAAACATGGAGAGTTTGCTTATAAAGGAAACTCACCATCTTGAAAGCGGAACAATGAATCTCGACATTTGCCTCACGCCTTACCATTTTAAGAAGAAAGGTCCTATGAAGGTGGTGTTCGAAAAATAAAGACACAAAGTTACCTTAAATAACAAGTGACAAATTAAGAAAATATTATTGCCCTTTTTTGATACAATACTAATAATTAAATAGAATATTGGAAAGAAATAACTCCGATGAAGAAACTATTTTTAATTTTTTAATTCGCCAAAAGGTCCCATATTTATTTATTTTATTCACCCGAAAGTCCCTTTTATTTATCAAAAAATTATCAACCTTAAGGCAAATACCAACTTATGTTTATCAATTTTAGTTGCATGAACTTTAACTATCTTTAATATAAAACATAATGCTGCCTTCAATGATAAGCATTTTATTAATATAACAGTGTAGTATATAGACAGTTAATTAATTATACGCACTAGAAAATATTTTCATATTGAAGCATAGATTGTTCTTTAGTTATTTACACAAAAATGTTTTATTTAAATAACAAGTCATATCCAATCAGTAATGAAAGACATGCAGAGTTAGCTAATAAAGAAAAACTCACCATCTTAAAAGCGGAACAATGAATCAAGACATTTGTCTCACGCCTTACCCTTTTAAGAAGAAAGGTCATATGAAGGTGGTGTTCGGAAAAAAAAGACACAAAGTTAACTTGAATAACAAGTGACAAATGAAGAACATATTATTGTCACTTTTTTTATACAATACTAATAATTAAATAGAATATTGGAAAGAAATAATTCCGATGAAGAAACTATTTTTTATTTTTGAATTCGCCCAAAGGTCCCACATTTACTTATTTTATTCACCCAAAGGTCCCTTTAATTGATCAAAACATTATCAACCTTAAGGCAAATACCAACTTATGTTGATCAATTTTAGTTGCAATAACTTAAACCTTTTTTAATATAAAACATAATGCTGCCTTCAATGATAATCATTTTACTAATATAACAGTGTAGTATATAGATAATTAATTGCTTATACGCACTAGAAAATATTTTCATATTGAAGCATATATTGTTCTTTAGTTATTTACTCAAAAATGCTTTATTTAAATAACAAGGCATATCCAATCAGTAGTGAAAGACCTTTTATTTATCAAAAAACTACAAACCTTAAGGTAAAGACCAACTTATGTTTATGAATTTTTGTAGCATGACATTTAACTTTCTTTAATATAAAGCATAATGCTGACATTTATGATAAGCATTTTTCTAATATAATAGTGTAGTATAAAGATAATTAATTGCTTATACGCACTAAAATATGTTTTCATATTGAAGCATAGATTGTTCTTAAGTTATTTACACAAAAATGTTGTATTTAAATACAAAGTCATATCCGATTAGAAATCGAAAACATGGAGAGTTTGCTAATTAAGGAAAACTGACCATCTTGAAAGCGGAACAATGAATCAAAATATTTGCCTCACGCCACACCCTTTCAAGAAGAAGGGTCATATGAAGGTGGTGTTCGAAAAATAAAGACACAAAGTTACCTTAAATATCAAGTGACAAATGAAGAACATGTTATTGTCCTTTTTTGATACAAAACTAATAATTGAATAGAATATTGGAAAGAAATAATTCCGATGAAGAAACTTTTTTTAATTTTTGAATTCGCCCAAAGGTCCTATATTTACTTATTTTATTCACCCAACGGTCCCTTTAATTGAACAAAAAAGTATCAACCTTAAGGCAAATACCAACTTATGTTTATCAATTTTAGTTGCATGAACTTTAACCTTCTTTAATATAAAACATAATGCTGTCATTAATGGTAAGCATTTAACTAATATAACAGTGTAGTATATAGATAATTAATTGCTTATCCGTACTAGAAAATATTTTCATATTGAAGCATAAATTGTTCTTTAGTTATTTACACAAAAATGTTTTATTTAAATAACAAGGCATATCCAATCAGTAATGAAAGACATGCAGAGTTTGCTAATGAAGGAAAACTCACATTCTTGAAAACGGAACAATGAATCAAGACATTTGCCTCACGCCTTACCCTTTTAAGAAGAAAGGTCATATGAAGGTGGTGTTGGAAAAATAAAGACACAAAGTTACCTTAAATAACAAGTGACAAATGAAGAACATATTATTGTCCTTTTTTGATGCAACATTAATAATTAAACAGAATATCGGAAAGAAATAATTCCGATGAAGAAACTTTTTTTATTTTTGAATTCGCCCAAAGGTCCCATATTTACTTATTTTATTCACGCAAAGGTCCCTTTTATTTAAAAAAAAAATGCAAACCTTAAGGTAATGCCCAACTTACGTTTATGAATTTTTGTAGCATGACATTTAACCTTCTTTGATATAAAGCATAATGCTGTCATTAATGATAAGCATTTTACGAATATAATAGTGAAGTTCATAGATAATTACTTGCTTATACGCATTAGAATATATTTTCATATAGAAGCATAGCTTGTTCTTTATTTATTTACACAAAAATGTTTTATTTAAATAAAAAGGCATACCCAATCAATAATGAAAGACATGCAGAGTTTGCTAATATAGGAAAACTCACCATCTTGAAAGCGGAAAAATGAATCTAGATATTTGCCTTACGCCGTACCCTTTTATAGTGAGTTGCTTATAGGTGTTACTGTAAAATTTTACCTATAGCTCAACCTGTTTTTAAAATTGTCAACACAATAGGGACATTTAAATTGACCAGTTGGTATTGTTAAATTTAAATCTACCTTGATGCTACCTGTAAAAATATTTATTCACCTAACCAAAAGTTTCAGCATGCTTTTTTCCTGAACTTTTTTTTACCTAGGATTATTCTATTGAGAGATTTTTATTTTACTGTCATTCAAAATCTTATGAGTGATCAAGCCAAACAAGAATGACTTTATCATATATTTTATTTTCTTGCAGTTAATTCAAAATTGCATGACCTAAAATGCACTACATTTCATCTAAATGTTTGCATAGCCACTACTAGCAGTGTTTAATACCCCAAATAATCCAGTCGTAATATTTCACTCACTATAATGAAACCTCAAAATCATATTTGAATAAACAATTTCCTTTATTTTTTTACACTAATATTTGACATCTCATCCAGAATTCCAAAGATTTTAAATAATTCCCAATTTTATTCATTTTTCACTACTTCACAAGATTTTTTTCTAAATCCATAGTATGAATTCTGATTAACTTCCAATGATATACATCCTAATTTAACAGGTGCAGAATTTATACATAATTCAGAATCATTTCCATTACTTTATTCCAAATAGTTATCCTCACTTATATTTTGTAAAATTTTATTTATATTTTTACTGTATATCACCTGATTTTAATATATCCACAGTAAACATTTTATTTCATTTCCTATAATAAATTTCCAAATCAAACAATATTTGATTCAGAATTTTATAATGACTATTAACAATTTCACATTCACTTAAAACATTGACTCATGTTAGGAGTATTTTAGAATATTTTACTTTCATTTTTCACTTTATCACTAGATTAGACTATATCCACTGCATTACTTCAACATTTTATTTCATTTCCAAGATCCCATTTAAATAGGGAATCATCTTAAATTTGTAATAGATCCCAAAATTAATAATGAATATTTCAAAAATCACATTTAAAGCCACAGAAACATGTTGGATGAACACACACTATATCTCCTACTTGAATTCCAGTTTTGAAATTTTTAAATCTTTAACATAACTAAATCCCATCGTATGAAAAATTGAATTTCCTTTAGTGATCACAGCATTTTATGCTCAAAACTCCCACTTATATTATAATTGAATTCAAATAAAAAACACATCAAGGTATACTCCAAAATTATTTTGAATTTTATATGTACAACATCATATGTAAGCACCACAAAACGGTTTGAATGAATTATTTCCTCCTTGATGTCCTTCATGACAATAAAATCTTGAAAGAAACACACCACATTTTAAGAAGCAAAATTGCTATAAAAAGTCTGAGTAGTGAATTCAAATAAAATAAATCCAATATTGTACACACAATGACACCAAAAGATTAAAATATTGCAAATAATAATCCAAAATGAGAATCTTGAAGGGTCATGTGAAGAAAAGAACAACATATCCCTCTGAAAATTTAAACTGTAAACACCTGAGCAGCTATTTCTTGTTTCACTGGCAGCTGGACAATACTATACATGTATAAGGGTTAGAATACTATACATGTATAAGGGTTAGAATTTTAAAGAAGCATTTTGGTGTAAAAACAGTTTAAATTTTCAAACAAATTAATACATATTTATTTTAATCTTTTACTGATTTAGAATTTTAGGTAAAAAATAGATAAATCATATATATCAGGGATTTAAAACAATGAAAACCAAAACTATTTTCTTCCCTATCAATTTTTAATAGAATAATCCTAGGTAATAAAATTTTCAGGAAAAAAGCATGCTGAAACTTTAGGTTAGGTGAATAAAAATCTGTACAGGTAGAATCAAGGTATATTTTAAATCTAACAATACCAACTGGTCAATTCAAATGTCCCTATTGTGTTGACAATTTTAAAAACAGGTTGAGCTATAGGTAAAATTTTACAGTAACACCTATAAGCAACTCACTGTAAGAAGAAAGTTCATATGAAAGTGGTGTTCGAAAAATAAAGACACAAAGTAACCTTAAACAACAAGTGACAAATTAAGAAAATATTATTGTCCTTTTTTGATACAATACTAATAATTAAATAGAATATTGGAAAGAAATAATTACGATGAAGAAACTTTTTTTTATTTTTGAATTCGCCCAAAGGTCCCATTTTTACTTATTTTATTCACCCAAAGGTCCCTTTAATTGATCAAAACATTATCAACCTTAAGGCAAATACCAATTTATGATTATCAATTTTAGTTGCATGAACTTTAACTTACTTTAATATAAAACATAATGCTGTCATTAATGGTAAGCATTTAACTAATATAACAGTGTAGTATATAGATAATTAATTGCTTATACGTACTAGAAAATATTTTCATATTGAAGCATAAATTGTTCTTTAGTTATTTACACAAAAATGTTTTATCTAAATAACAAGACGTATCCAATCAATAATGAAAGACATGCAGAGTTTGCTAATAAAGGAAAACTCACTATCTTGAAAGCGGAAAAATGAATCAAGATATTTGCCTTACGCTGTACCCTTTTAAGAAGAAAGGTGATATGAAAGTGGTGTTCGGAAAATAAAGACACAAAGTTACCTTAAATAACAAGTAACAAATGTAGAACATATTAAAAGACATGCGGAGTTTGCTAATAACGGAAAACTCACCATCTTGAAAGCGGAACAATGAATCAAGACATTTGCCTCACGCCTTACCCTTTTAAGAAGAAAGGTCATATAAAGGTGGTGTTCGAAAAATAAAGACACAAAGTTACCTTAAATAACAAGTGACAAATGAAGAACATATTATTGTCCTTTTTTGATACAACATTAATAATTAAACAGAATATCGGAAAGAAATAACTCCGATGAAGAAACTATTTTTAATTTTTGAATTCGCCCAAAGGTCCCATATTTACTTATTTTATTCACCCAAAGGTCCCTTTTATTTATAAAAAAACTGCAAACCTTAAGGTAATGCCCAACTTACGTTTATGAATTTTTGTAGCATGACATTTAACCTTCTTTGATATAAAGCATAATGCTGTCATTAATGATAAGCATTTTACGAATATAGTAGTGAAGTTCATAGATAATTACTTGCTTATACGCATTAGAATAATTATATTTTCATATTGAAGCATAGATTGTTCTTTATTTTTACACAAAAATGTTTTTTTTAAATAAAAAGGCATACCCAATCAGTAATGAAAGACATGCAGAGTTTGCTTATAAAGGAAAACTAACCATCTTGAAAGCGGAAAAATGAATCAAGATATTTGCCTTACGCCGTATCATTTTAAGAAGAAAGTTGAAATGAAAGTGGTGTTCGGAAAATAAAGACACAAAGTTACCTTAAATAACAGGTGACAGATGAAGAAAATATTAATTGTCCTTTTTTGATACAATACTAATAATTAAATAGAATATTGGAAAGAAATAATTCCGATGAAGAAACTTTTTTTTTATTTTTGAATTCGCCCAAAGGTCCCATATTTACTTATTTTATTCACCCAACGGTCCTTTTAATTGATCAAAACATTATCAACCTTAAGGCAAATACCAACTTATGTTGATCAATTTTAGTTGCAATAATTTTAACTAACCTTCTTTAATATAAAACATAATGCTGCCTTCAATGATAAGCATTTTACTAATATAACAGTGTAGTATATAGATACTTAATTGCTTATACGCACTAGAAAATATTTTCATATTGAAGCATAGATTGTTCTTTAGTTATTTACTCAAAAATGTTTTATTTAAATAACAAGGCATATCCAATCAGTAATGAAAAACATGCAGAGTTTGCTAATAAAGGAAAACTCACTATCTTGAAAGCGGAAAAATGAATCAAGATATTTGCCTTACGCTGTACCATTTTAAGAAGAAAGTTGATATAAAAGTGGTGTTCGGAAAATAAAGACACAAAGTTACATTAAATAACAAGTAATAAATGTAGAACATATTATTGTCCTTTTTTGATACAATACTAATAATTAAATAGAATATTGGAAAGAAATAATTCCGATGAAGAAACTATTTTTTTATTTTTGAATTCGCCCAAAGGTCCCATATTTACCTATTTTATTCACCCAAAGGTCCCTTTTATTTAAAAAAAAAATATCATCCTTAAGGCAAATACCAACTTATGTTTATCAATTTTAGTTGCATGAACTTTAACATTCTTTAATATAAAACAGAATGCTGCCATTACTGATTAGCATTTAACTAATATAATTGTGTGGTAAATAGATAATTAATTGCTTATACGCACTAGAAAATATTTTCATATTGAAGCATAGATTGTTCTTTAGTTATTTACACAAAAATGTTTTATTTTAATAAGAAGGCATATCCAATCAGTAATGAAAGACATGCAAAGTTTGCTAATAAAGGAAAACTCACTATCTTGAAAGCGGAAAAATGAATCAAGATATTTGCCTTACGCTGTACCCTTTTAAGAAGAAAGGTGATATGAAAGTGGTGTTCGGAAAATAAAGACACAAAGTTACCTTAAATAACAAGTAACAAATGTAGAACATATTAAAAGACATGCGGAGTTTGCTAATAACGGAAAACTCACCATCTTGAAAGCGGAACAATGAATCAAGACATTTGCCTCACGCCTTACCCTTTTAAGAAGAAAGGTCATATAAAGGTGGTGTTCGAAAAATAAAGACACAAAGTTACCTTAAATAACAAGTGACAAATGAAGAACATATTATTGTCCTTTTTTGATACAACATTAATAATTAAACAGAATATCGGAAAGAAATAACTCCGATGAAGAAACTATTTTTAATTTTTGAATTCGCCCAAAGGTCCCATATTTACTTATTTTATTCACCCAAAGGTCCCTTTTATTTATAAAAAAACTGCAAACCTTAAGGTAATGCCCAACTTACGTTTATGAATTTTTGTAGCATGACATTTAACCTTCTTTGATATAAAGCATAATGCTGTCATTAATGATAAGCATTTTACGAATATAGTAGTGAAGTTCATAGATAATTACTTGCTTATACGCATTAGAATAATTATATTTTCATATTGAAGCATAGATTGTTCTTTATTTTTACACAAAAATGTTTTTTTTAAATAAAAAGGCATACCCAATCAGTAATGAAAGACATGCAGAGTTTGCTTATAAAGGAAAACTAACCATCTTGAAAGCGGAAAAATGAATCAAGATATTTGCCTTACGCCGTATCATTTTAAGAAGAAAGTTGAAATGAAAGTGGTGTTCGGAAAATAAAGACACAAAGTTACCTTAAATAACAGGTGACAGATGAAGAAAATATTAATTGTCCTTTTTTGATACAATACTAATAATTAAATAGAATATTGGAAAGAAATAATTCCGATGAAGAAACTTTTTTTTTATTTTTGAATTCGCCCAAAGGTCCCATATTTACTTATTTTATTCACCCAAAGGTCCTTTTAATTGATCAAAACATTATCAACCTTAAGGCAAATACCAACTTATGTTGATCAATTTTAGTTGCAATAATTTTAACTAACCTTCTTTAATATAAAACATAATGCTGCCTTCAATGATAAGCATTTTACTAATATAACAGTGTAGTATATAGATACTTAATTGCTTATACGCACTAGAAAATATTTTCATATTGAAGCATAGATTGTTCTTTAGTTATTTACTCAAAAATGTTTTATTTAAATAACAAGGCATATCCAATCAGTAATGAAAAACATGCAGAGTTTGCTAATAAAGGAAAACTCACTATCTTGAAAGCGGAAAAATGAATCAAGATATTTGCCTTACGCTGTACCATTTTAAGAAGAAAGTTGATATAAAAGTGGTGTTCGGAAAATAAAGACACAAAGTTACATTAAATAACAAGTAATAAATGTAGAACATATTATTGTCCTTTTTTGATACAATACTAATAATTAAATAGAATATTGGAAAGAAATAATTCCGATGAAGAAACTATTTTTTTATTTTTGAATTCGCCCAAAGGTCCCATATTTACCTATTTTATTCACCCAAAGGTCCCTTTTATTTAAAAAAAAAATATCATCCTTAAGGCAAATACCAACTTATGTTTATCAATTTTAGTTGCATGAACTTTAACATTCTTTAATATAAAACAGAATGCTGCCATTACTGATTAGCATTTAACTAATATAATTGTGTGGTAAATAGATAATTAATTGCTTATACGCACTAGAAAATATTTTCATATTGAAGCATAGATTGTTCTTTAGTTATTTACACAAAAATGTTTTATTTTAATAAGAAGGCATATCCAATCAGTAATGAAAGACATGCAAAGTTTGCTAATAAAGGAAAACTCACCATCTTGAAAGCGGAACAACGAATCTGGATATTTGCCTTACGCCGAACCCTTTTAAGAAGAAAGTTGATATGAAAGTGGTTTTCGAAAAATAAAGACACAAAGTGACCTTAAATAACAAGTGACAAATGAAGAATATATTACTGTCCTTTTTTGATAAAATACTAATAATTAAATAGAATATTGGAAACAAAAATTCCGATGAAGAAACTATTTTTTATTTTTGAATTCGCCCAAAGGTCCCATATTTACCTATCTTATTCACCCAAAGGTCCCGTTTATTTATCAACAAATTATCATCCTTAAGGCAAATACCAACTTATGTTTATCAATTTTAGTTGCATGAACTTTAACCTGCTTTAATATAAAACATAATGTTGCCTTCAATGATAAGCATTTTACTAATATAATTGTGTAGTAAACAGATAATTAATTGTTTATACGCACTAGCATATGTTTTCAAATTGAAGCATATATTGTTCTTTAGTTATTTACACAAAAATGTTTTATTTAAATAAGAAGGCATATCCAATCACTAATGAAAGACATGCAGAGTTTGTTAACAAAGCAAAACTCACCATCTTGAAAGCGGAACAAAGAATCTAGATATTTGCCTTACGCCGTACCCTTTTAAGAAGAAAGTTCATATGAAAGTGGTGTTCGAAAAATAAAGACACAAAGTTACCTTAAATAACAAGTGACAAATTAAGAAAATATTATTGTCCTTTTTTGATACAATACTAATAATTAAATAGAATATTGGAAAGAAATAATTCCGATGAAGAAACCTTTTTTTATTTTTGAATTCGCACAAAGGTCCCATATTTACCTATTTTATTCACCCAAAGGTCCCTTTTATTTATAAAAAAAATATCATCCTTAAGGCAAAGACCAACTTATGTTGATCAATTTTTGTTGCAATAATTTGAACTAACCTTCTTTAATATAAAACATAATGCTGCCTTCAATGATAAGCATTTTACTAATATAACAGTGTAGTATATAGATACTTAATTGCTTATACGCACTAGAAAATATTTTCGTATTGAAGCATAGATTGTTCTTTAGTTATTTACTCAAAAATGTTTTATTTAAATAACAAGGCATATCCAATCAGTAATGAAAGACAAGCGGAGTTTGCTAATAAGGGAAAACTCACTATCTTGAAAGCGGAACAATGAATCAAGACATTTGCCTCACGCCTTACCCTTTTAAGAAGAAAGGACATATGAAGGTGGTGTTCGAAAAATAAAGACACAAAGTTACCTTAAATAACAAGTGACAAATGAAGAACATATTATTGTCCTTTTTTGATACAACATTAATAATTAAACAGAATATCGGAAAGAAATAACTCCGATGAAGAAACTATTTTTAATTTTTGAATTCGCCCAAAGGTCCCATATTTACTTATTTTATTCACCCAAAGGTCCCTTTTATTTATAAAAAAAACTGCAAACCTTAAGGTAATGCCCAACTTACGTTTATGAATTTTTGTAGCATGACATTTAACCTTCTTTGATATAAAGCATAATGCTGTCATTAATGATAAGCATTTTACGAATATAGTAGTGAAGTTCATAGATAATTACTTGCTTATACGCATTAGAATAATTATATTTTCATATTGAAGCATAGATTGTTCTTTATTTTTACACAAAAATGTTTTTTTTAAATAAAAAGGCATACCCAATCAGTAATGAAAGACATGCAGAGTTTGCTTATAAAGGAAAACTAACCATCTTGAAAGCGGAAAAATGAATCAAGATATTTGCCTTACGCCGTATCATTTTAAGAAGAAAGTTGAAATGAAAGTGGTGTTCGGAAAATAAAGACACAAAGTTACCTTAAATAACAGGTGACAGATGAAGAAAATATTAATTGTCCTTTTTTGATACAATACTAATAATTAAATAGAATATTGGAAAGAAATAATTCCGATGAAGAAACTTTTTTTTTATTTTTGAATTCGCCCAAAGGTCCCATATTTACTTATTTTATTCACCCAAAGGTCCTTTTAATTGATCAAAACATTATCAACCTTAAGGCAAATACCAACTTATGTTGATCAATTTTAGTTGCAATAATTTTAACTAACCTTCTTTAATATAAAACATAATGCTGCCTTCAATGATAAGCATTTTACTAATATAACAGTGTAGTATATAGATACTTAATTGCTTATACGCACTAGAAAATATTTTCATATTGAAGCATAGATTGTTCTTTAGTTATTTACTCAAAAATGTTTTATTTAAATAACAAGGCATATCCAATCAGTAATGAAAAACATGCAGAGTTTGCTAATAAAGGAAAACTCACTATCTTGAAAGCGGAAAAATGAATCAAGATATTTGCCTTACGCTGTACCATTTTAAGAAGAAAGTTGATATAAAAGTGGTGTTCGGAAAATAAAGACACAAAGTTACATTAAATAACAAGTAATAAATGTAGAACATATTATTGTCCTTTTTTGATACAATACTAATAATTAAATAGAATATTGGAAAGAAATAATTCCGATGAAGAAACTATTTTTTTATTTTTGAATTCGCCCAAAGGTCCCATATTTACCTATTTTATTCACCCAAAGGTCCCTTTTATTTAAAAAAAAAATATCATCCTTAAGGCAAATACCAACTTATGTTTATCAATTTTAGTTGCATGAACTTTAACATTCTTTAATATAAAACAGAATGCTGCCATTACTGATTAGCATTTAACTAATATAATTGTGTGGTAAATAGATAATTAATTGCTTATACGCACTAGAAAATATTTTCATATTGAAGCATAGATTGTTCTTTAGTTATTTACACAAAAATGTTTTATTTTAATAAGAAGGCATATCCAATCAGTAATGAAAGACATGCAAAGTTTGCTAATAAAGGAAAACTCACCATCTTGAAAGCGGAACAACGAATCTGGATATTTGCCTTACGCCGAACCCTTTTAAGAAGAAAGTTGATATGAAAGTGGTTTTCGAAAAATAAAGACACAAAGTGACCTTAAATAACAAGTGACAAATGAAGAATATATTACTGTCCTTTTTTGATAAAATACTAATAATTAAATAGAATATTGGAAACAAAAATTCCGATGAAGAAACTATTTTTTATTTTTGAATTCGCCCAAAGGTCCCATATTTACCTATCTTATTCACCCAAAGGTCCCGTTTATTTATCAACAAATTATCATCCTTAAGGCAAATACCAACTTATGTTTATCAATTTTAGTTGCATGAACTTTAACCTGCTTTAATATAAAACATAATGTTGCCTTCAATGATAAGCATTTTACTAATATAATTGTGTAGTAAACAGATAATTAATTGTTTATACGCACTAGCATATGTTTTCATATTGAAGCATATATTGTTCTTTAGTTATTTACACAAAAATGTTTTATTTAAAAAGAAGGCATATCCAATCACTAATGAAAGACATGCAGAGTTTGCTAATAAAGCAAAACTCACCATCTTGAAAGCGGAACAATGAATCTAGATATTTGCCTTACGCCGTACCCTTTTAAGAAGAAAGTTCATATGAAAGTGGTGTTCGAAAAATAAAGACACAAAGTTACCTTAAATAACAAGTGACAAATTAAGAAAATATTATTGTCCTTTTTTGATACAATACTAATAATTAAATAGAATATTGGAAAGAAATAATTCCGATGAAGAAACTATTTTTTATTTTTGAATTCGCCCAAAGGTCCCATATTTACCTATTTTATTCACCCAAAGGTCCCTTTTATTTATAAAAAAAATATCATCCTTAAGGCAAAGACCAACTTATGTTGATCAATTTTAGTTGCAATAATTTTAACTAACCTTCTTTAATATAAAACATAATGCTGCCTTCAATGATAAGCATTTTACTAATATAACAGTGTAGTATATATATACTTAATTGCTTATACGCACTAGAAAATATTTTCATATTGAAGCATAGATTGTTCTTTAGTTATTTACTCAAAAATGTTTTATTTAAATAACAAGGCATATCCAATCAGTAATAAAAGACATGCAGAGTTTGCTAATAAAGGAAAACTCACTATCTTGAAAGCGGAAAAATAAATCAAGATATTTGCCTTACGCTGTACCCTTTTAAGAAGAAAGTTGATATGAAAGTGGTGTTCGGAAAATAAAGACACAAAATTACCTAAAATAACAAGTTACAAATGAAGAACATATTATTGTCCTTTTTTGATACAACATTAATAATTAAACAGAATATCGGAAAGAAATAACTCCGATGAAGAAACTATTTTTAATTTTTGAATTCGCCCAAAGGTCCCATATTTACTTATTTTATTCACCCAAAGGTCCCTTTTATTTATAAAAAAAATATCATCCTTAAGGCAAAGACCAACTTATGTTTATCAATTTTAGTTGCATGAACTTTAACCTGCTTAAATATAAAACATAATGCTGCCATTAATGATAAGCATTTAACTAATATAATTGTGTAGTAAACAGATAATTAATTGCTTATACGCACTAGCATATGTTTTCATATTGAAGCATATATTGTTCTTTAGTTATTTACACAAATTTTTTTTATTTAGATAAGAAGGCATATCCAATCACTAATGAAAGACATGCAGAGTTTGCTAATAAAGGAAAACTCACCATCTTGAAAGCGGAACAATGAATCTAGATATTTGCCTTACGCCGTACCCTTTTAAGAAGAAAGTTCATATGAAAGTGGTGTTCGAAAAATAAAGACACAAAGTTACCTTAAATAACAAGTGACAAATTAAGAAAATATTATTGTCCTTTTTTGATACAATACTAATAATTAAATAGAATATTGGAAAGAAATAATTCCGATGAAGAAACTATTTTTATTTTTGAATTCGCCCAAAGGTCCCATATTTACCTATTTTATTCACCCAAAGGTCCCTTTTATTTATAAAAAAAATATCATCCTTAAGGCAAAGACCAACTTATGTTGATCAATTTTAGTTGCATGAACTTTAACCTGCTTTAATATAAAACATAATGTGGCCTTCAATGATAAGCGTTTTACTAATATAACAGTGTAGTATATAGATACTTAATTGCTTATACGCACTAGTAAATATTTTCATATTGAAGCATAGATTGTTCTTTAGTTATTTACTTAACAATGTTTTATTTAAATAACAAGGCATATCCAATCAGTAATACAAAACATGCGGAGTTTGCTAATAAAGGAAAACTCACCATCTTGAAAGCGGAACAATGAATCAAGACATTTGCCTCACGCCTTACCCTTTTAAGAAGAAAGGTCATATAAAGGTGGTGTTCGAAAAATAAAGACACAAAGTTACCTTAAATAACAAGTGACAAATGAAGAACATATTATTGTCCTTTTTTGATACAACATTAATAATTAAATAGAATATCGGAAAGAAATAACTCCGATGAAGAAACTATTTTTAATTTTTGAATTCGCCCAAAGGTCCCATATTAACTTATTTTATTCACCCAAAGGTCCCTTTTATTTATAAAAAAAACTGCAAACCTTAGGGTAATGCCCAACTTACGTTTATGAATTTTTGTAGCATGACATTTAACCTTGATATAAAGCATAATGCTGTCATTAATGATAAGCATTTTACGAATATAGTAGTGAAGTTCATAGATAATTACTTGCTTATACGCATTAGAATAATTATATTTTCATATTGAAGCATAGATTGTTCTTTATTTTTTTACACAAAAATGTTTTTTTTTAAATAAAAAGGCATACCCAATCAGTAATGAACGACATGCAGAGTTTGCTAATAAAGGAAAACTCACCATCTCGAAAGCGGAAAAATGAATCAAGATATTTGCCTTACGCCGTATCATTTTAAGAAAGTTGATATGAAAGTGGTGTTCGGAAAATAAAGACACAAAGTTACCTTAAATAACAGGTGACAAATGAAGAAAATATTTATTGTCCTTTTTTGAAAAAATACTAATAATTAAATAGAATATTGGAAAGAAATAATTCCGATGAAGAAACTTTTTTTTTATTTTTGAATTCGCCCAAAGGTCCCATATTTACTTATTTTATTCACCCAAAGGTCCTTTTAATTGATCAAAACATTATCAACCTTAAGGCAAATACCAACTTATGTTGATCAATTTTAGTTGCAATAATTTTAACTAACCTTCTTTAATATAAAACATAATGCTGCCTTCAATGATAAGCATTTTACTAATATAACAGTGTAGTATATAGATACTTAATTGCTTATACGCACTAGAAAATATTTTCACATTGAAGCATAGATTGTTCTTTAGTTATTAACTCAAAAATGTTTTATTTAAATAACAAGGCATATCCAATCAGTAATGAAAGACATGCAGAGTTTGCTAATAAAGGAAAACTCACTATCTTGAAAGCGGAAAAATGAATCAAGATATTTGCCTTACGCTGTACCCTTTTAAGAAGAAAGTTGATATGAAAGTGGTGTTCGGAAAATAAAGACACAAAGTTACCTTAAATAACAAGTAATAAATGTAGAACATATTATTGTCCTTTTTTGATACAATACTAATAATTAAATAGAATATTGGAAAGAAATAATTCCGATGAAGAAACTATTTTTTTATTTTTGAATTCGCCAAAAGGTCCCATATTTACCTATTTTATTCACCCAAAGGTCCCTTTTATTTATAAAAAAAATATCATCCTTAAGGCAAATACCAACTTAAGTTTATCAATTTTAGTTGCATGAACTTTAACATTCTTTAATATAAAACATAATGCTGCCATTACTGATTAGCATTTAACTAATATAATTGTGTGGTAAATAGATAATTAATTGCTTATACGCACTAGAAAATACTTTCATATTGAAGCATAGATTGTTCTTTAGTTATTTACACAAAAATGTTTTATTTTAATAACAAGGCATATCCAATCAGTAATGAAAGACATGCAAAGTTTGCTAATAAAGGAAAACTCACCATCTTGAAAGCGGAACAACGAATCTAGATATTTGCCTTACGTCGTACCCTTTTAAGAAGAAAGTTGATATGAAAGTGTTTTTCGAAAAATAAAGACACAAAGTGACCTTAAATAACAAGTGACAAATGAAGAACATATTATTGTCCCTTTTTGATACAATACTAATAATTAAATAGAATATTGGAAAGAAATAATTCCGATGAAGAAACTATTTTTTATTTTTGAATTCGCCCAAAGGTCCCATATTTACCTATTTTATTCACCCAAAGGTCCCGTTTATTTATCAAAAAATTATCATCCTTAAGGCAAAGACCAACTTATGTTTATCAATTTAAGTTGCCTGAACTTTAACCTGCTTTAATATAAAACATAATGCTGTCATTAATGATAAGCATTTAACTAATATAATTGTGTAGTAAACAGATAATTAATTGCTTATACGCACTAGCATATGTTTTCATATTGAAGCATACATTGTTCTTTAGTTATTTACACAAAAATGTTTTATTTAAATAAGAAGGCATATCCAATCACTAATGAAAGACATGCAGAGTTTGCTAATAAAGCAAAACTCACCATCTTGAAAGCGGAACAATGAATCTAGATATTTGCCTTACGCCGTACCCTTTTAAGAAGAAAGTTCATATGAAAGTGGTGTTCGAAAAATAAAGACACAAAGTTACCTTAAATAACAAGTGACAAATTAAGAAAATATTATTGTCCTTTTTTGATACAATACTAATAATTAAATAGAATATTGGAAAGAAATAATTCCGATGAAGAAACTATTTTTTATTTTTGAATTCGCCCAAAGGTCCCATATTTACCTATTTTATTCACCCAAAGGTCCCTTTTATTTATAAAAAAAAATATCATCCTTAAGGCAAATATCAACATATGTTGATCAATTTTAGTTGCAATAATTTTAACTAACCTTCTTTAATATAAAACATAATGCTGCCTTCAATGATAAGCATTTTACTAATATAACAGTGTAGTATATAGATACTTAATTGCTTATACGCACTAGAAAATATTTTCGTATTGAAGCATAGATTGTTCTTTAGTTATTTACTCAAAAATGTTTTATTTAAATAACAAGGCATATCCAATCAGTAATGAAAGACATGCGGAGTTTGCTAATAAGGGAAAACTCACTATCTTGAAAGCGGAACAATGAATCAAGACATTTGCCTCACGCCTTTCCCTTTTAAGAAGAAAGGACATATGAAGGTGGTGTTCGAAAAATAAAGACACAAAGTTACCTTAAATAACAAGTGACAAATTAAGAACATATTATTGTCCCTTTTTGATACAATACTAATAATTAAATAGAATATTGGAAAGAAATAATTCCGATGGAGAAACTATTTTTATTTTTGAATTCGCCCAAAGGTCCCATATTTACCTATTTTATTCACCCAAAGGTCCCTTTTATTTATAAAAAAAAATATCATCCTTAAGGCAAAGACCAACTTATGTTTATCAATTTTAGTTGCATGAACTTTAACCTGCTTTAATATAAAACATAATGCTGCCATTTATGATAAGCATTTAACTAATATAATTGTGTAGTAAACAGATAATTAATTGCTTATACGCACTAGCATATGTTTTCATATTGAAGTATATATTGTTCTTTAGTTATTTACATAAAAATGTTTTATTTAAATAAGAAGGCATATCCAATCACTAATGAAAGACATGCAGAGTTTGCTAATAAAGGAAAACTCACCATCTTGAAAGCGGAACAATGAATCTAGATATTTGCCTTACGCCGTACCCTTTTAAGAAGAAAGTTCATATGAAAGTGGTGTCCGAAAAATAAAGACACAAAGTTACCTTAAATAACAAGTGACAAATTAAGAAAATATTATTGTCCTTTTTTGATACAATACTACTAATTAAATAGATTATTGGAAAGAAATAATTCCGATGAAGAAACTTTTTTTTTATTTTTGAATTCGCCCAAAGGTCCCATATTTACCTATTTAATTCACCCAAAGGTCCCTTTAATTGATCAAAACATTATCAACCTTAAGGCAAATATCAACATATGTTTATCAATTTTAGTTGCAATAACTTTAACCTTCTTTAATATAAAACATAATGTTGCCTTCAATGATAAGCATTTTACTAATATAACAGTGTAGTATATAGATACTTAATTGCTTATACGCACTAATAAATATTTTCATATTGAAGCATAGATTGTTCTTTAGTTATTTACACAAAAATGTTTTATTTAAATAACAAGGCATATCCAATCAGTAATGAAAGACATGCGGAGTTTGCTAATAAGGGAAAACTCACTATCTTGAAAGCGGAACAATGAATCAAGACATTTGCCTCACGCCTTACCCTTTTAAGAAGAAAGGACATATGAAGGTGGTGTTCGAAAAATAAAGACACAAAGTTACCTTAAATAACAAGTGACAAATGAAGAACATTTTATTGTCCTTTTTTGATACAACATTAATAATTAAACAGAATATCGGAAAGAAATAACTCCGATGAAGAAACTTTTTTTTATTTTTGAATTCGCCCAAAGGTCCCATATTCACTTATTTTATTCACCCAAAGGTCCCTTTAATTGATCAAAACATTATCAACCTTAAGGCAAATATCAACATATGTTTATCAATTTTAGTTGCAATAACTTTAACCTTCTTTAATATAAAACATAATGCTGCCTTCAATGATAAGCATTTTACTAATATAACCGTGTAGTATATAGATAATAAATTGCTTATACGCACAAGAAAATATTTTCATATTGAAGCATAGATTGTTATTTAGTTATTTACACAAAAATGTTTTATTTTAATAACAAGGCATATCCAATCAGAAATGAAAGACATGCGGAGTTTGCTAATAAGGGAAAACTCACTATCTTGAAAGCGGAACAATGAATCAAGACATTTGCCTCACGCCTTACCCTTTTAAGAAGAAAGGACATATGAAGGTGGTGTTCGAAAAATAAACACAAAGTTACCTTAAATAACAAGTGACAAATTAAGAAAATATAATGGTCCTTTTTTGATACAATACTAATAATTAAATAGAATATTGGAAAGAAATAATTCCAATGAAGAAACTTTTTTTTATTTTTGAATTCGCCCAAAGGTTCCATATTTACTTATTTTATTCACCCAAAGGTCCCTTTAATTGATCAAAACATTATCAACCTTCAGGCAAATATCAACATATGTTTATCAATTTTAGTTGCAATAACTTTAACCTTCTTTAATATAAAACATAATGTTGCCTTCAATGATAAGCATTTTACTAATATAACAGTGTAGTATATAGTTACTTAATTGCTTATACGCACTAGTAAATATTTTCATATTGAAGCATAGATTGTTCTTTAGTTATTTACACAAAAATGTTTTATTTAAATAACAAGGCATATCCAATCAGTAATGAAAGACATGCGGAGTTTGCTAATAAGGGAAAACTCACTATCTTGAAAGCGGAACAATGAATCAAGACATTTGCCTCACGCCTTACCCTTTTAAGAAGAAAGTTGATATGAAAGTGGTGTTCGGAAAATAAAGACACAAAGTTACCTTAAATAACAAGTAATAAATGTAGAACATATTATTGTCCTTTTTTGATACAATACTAATAATTAAATAGAATATTGGAAAGAAATAATTCCGATGAAGAAACTATTTTTTTATTTTTGAATTCGCCAAAAGGTCCCATATTTACCTATTTTATTCACCCAAAGGTCCCTTTAATTGATCAAAACATTATCAACCTTAAGGCAAATACCAACTTATGTTTATCAATTTTAGTTGCATGAACTTTAACATTCTTTAATATAAACCATAATGCTGCCATTACTGATTAGCATTTAACTAATATAATTGTGTGGTAAATAGATAATTAATTGCTTATACGCACTAGAAAATACTTTCATATTGAAGCATAGATTGTTCTTTAGTTATTTACACAAAAATGTTTTATTATAATAACAAGGCATATCCAATCAGTAATGAAAGACATGCAAAGTTTGCTTATAAAGGAAAACTCACCATCTTGAAAGCGGAACAACGAATCTAGATATTTGCCTTACGTCGTACCCTTTTAAGAAGAAAGTTGATATGAAAGTGTTTTTCGAAAAATAAAGACACAAAGTGACCTTAAATAACAAGTGACAAATGAAGAACATATTATTGTCCCTTTTTGATACAATACTAATAATTAAATAGAATATTGGAAAGAAATAATTCCGATGAAGAAACTATTTTTTATTTTTGAATTCGCCCAAAGGTCCCATATTTACATATTTTATTCACCCAAAGGTCCCGTTTATTTATCAAAAAATTATCATCCTTAAGGCAAAGACCAACTTATGTTTATCAATTTAAGTTGCCTGAACTTTAACCTGCTTTAATATAAAACATAATGCTGCCATTAATGATAAGCATTTAACTAATATAATTGTGTAGTAAACAGATAATTAATTGCTTATACGCACTAGCATATGTTTTCATATTGAAGCATATATTGTTCTTTAGTTATTTACACAAAAATGTTTTATTTAAATAAGAAGGCATATCCAATCACTAATGAAAGACATGCAGAGTTTGCTAATAAAGCAAAACTCACCATCTTGAAAGCGGAACAATGAATCTAGATATTTGCCTTACGCCGTACCCTTTTAAGAAGAAAGTTCATATGAAAGTGGTGTTCGAAAAATAAAGACACAAAGTTACCTTGAATAACAAGTGACAAATTAAGAAAATATTATTGTCCTTTTTTGATACAATACTAATAATTAAATAGAATATTGGAAAGAAATAATTCCGATGAAGAAACTATTTTTTATTTTTGAATTCGCCCAAAGGTCCCATATTTACCTATTTTATTCACCCAAAGGTCCCTTTTATTTATAAAAAAAAATATCATCCTTAAGGCAAAGACCAACTTATGTTGATCAATTTTAGTTGCAATAATTTTAACTAACCTTCTTTAATATAAAACATAATGCTGCCTTCAATGATAAGCATTTTACTAATATAACAGTGTAGTATATAGATACTTAATTGCTTATATTACCAATGTTATTTCAACTGATCGGGCGGAGCTTACGTTTTAATTTGCATAAGGACAGTCTATTTGAAGATGTGTGTGATAAGGATGATTACCGTTATAATTATAACTGATTTCTAATAACCTATCAGTGTCATCAAAGGAATTTACAAAAGAATGACTGGACACTTCATTGATGAGTTTATTCTAAAACACCTATCTATAGATGGACTGGTTTATTATGAGCGAACCGGTTAAACTCCGCCCAGTCAAGTGAAATAAATTGAGTAATACGCACTAGAAAATATTTTCATATTGGAGCATAGATTGTTCTTTAGTTATTTACTCAAAAATGTTTTATTTTAAATAACAAGGCATATCCAACAGTAATGAAAGAATGCAGAGTTTGCTAATAAAGGAAAACTCACTATCTTGAAAGCGGAAAAATGAATCAAGATATTTGCCTTACGCTGTACCCTTTTAAGAAGAAAGTTGATATGAAAGTGGTGTTCGGAAAATAAAGACACAAAGTTACCTTAAATAACAAGTAATAAATGTAGAACATATTATTGTCCTTTTTTGATACAATACTAATAATTAAATAGAATATTGGAAAGAAATAATTCCGATGAAGAAACTATTTTTTTATTTTTGAATTCGCCTAAAGGTCCCATATTTACCTATTTTATTCACCCAAAGGTCCCTTTTATTTAAAAAAAATATCATCCTTAAGGCAAATACCAACTTATGTTTATCAATTTTAGTTGCATGAACTTTAACATTCTTAAATATAAAACAGAATGCTGCCATTACTGATTAGCATTTAACTAATATAATTGTGTGGTAAATAGATAATTAATTGCTTATACGCACTAGAAAATATTTTCATATTGAAGCATAGATTGTTCTTTAGTTATTTACACAAAAATGTTTTATTTTAATAACAAGGCATATCCAATCAGTAATGAAAGACATGCAAAGTTTGCTAATAAAGGAAAACTCACCATCTTGAAAGCGGAACAACGAATCTAGATATTTGCCTTACGTCGTACCCTTTTAAGAAGAAAGTTGATATGAAAGTGGTTTTCGAAAAATAAAGACACAAAGTGACCTTACATAACAAGTGACAAATGAAGAACATATTACTGTCCTTTTTTGATAAAATACTATAATTAAATAGAATATTGGAAACAAAAATTCCGATGAAGAAACTATTTTTTATTTTTGAATTCGCCCAAAGGTCCCATATTTACCTATTTTATTCACCCAAAGGTCCCGTTTATTTATCAAAAAATTATCATCCTTAAGGCAAAGACCAACTTATGTTTATCAATTTTAGTTGCCTGAACTTTAACCTGCTTAAATATAAAACATAATGCTGCCATTAATGATAAGCATTTAACTAATATAATTGTGTAGTAAACAGATAATTAATTGTTTATACGCACTAGCATATGTTTTCAAATTGAAGCATATATTGTTCTTTAGTTATTTACACAAAAATGTTTTATTTAAATAAGAAGGCATATCCAATCACTAATGAAAGACATGCAGAGTTTGTTAACAAAGCAAAACTCACCATCTTGAAAGCGGAACAAAGAATCTAGATATTTGCCTTACGCCGTACCCTTTTAAGAAGAAAGTTCATATGAAAGTGGTGTTCGAAAAATAAAGACACAAAGTTACCTTAAATAACAAGTGACAAATTAAGAAAATATTATTGTCCTTTTTTGATACAATACTAATAATTAAATAGAATATTGGAAAGAAATAATTCCGATGAAGAAACCTTTTTTTATTTTTGAATTCGCACAAAGGTCCCATATTTACCTATTTTATTCACCCAAAGGTCCCTTTTATTTATAAAAAAAATATCATCCTTAAGGCAAAGACCAACTTATGTTGATCAATTTTTGTTGCAATAATTTGAACTAACCTTCTTTAATATAAAACATAATGCTGCCTTCAATGATAAGCATTTTACTAATATAACAGTGTAGTATATAGATACTTAATTGCTTATACGCACTAGAAAATATTTTCGTATTGAAGCATAGATTGTTCTTTAGTTATTTACTCAAAAATGTTTTATTTAAATAACAAGGCATATCCAATCAGTAATGAAAGACAAGCGGAGTTTGCTAATAAGGGAAAACTCACTATCTTGAAAGCGGAACAATGAATCAAGACATTTGCCTCACGCCTTACCCTTTTAAGAAGAAAGGACATATGAAGGTGGTGTTCGAAAAATAAAGACACAAAGTTACCTTAAATAACAAGTGACAAATTAAGAACATATTATTGTCCCTTTTTGATACAATACTAATAATTAAATAGAATATTGGAAAGAAATAATTCCGATGAAGAAACTATTTTTATTTTTGAATTCGCCCAAAGGTCCCATATTTACCTATTTTATTCACCCAAAGGTCCCTTTTATTTATAAAAAAAAATATCATCCTTAAGGCAAAGACCAACTTATGTTTATCAATTTTAGTTGCATGAACTTTAACCTGCTTTTATATAAAACATAATGCTGCCATTTATGATAAGCATTTAACTAATATAATTGTGTAGTAAACAGATAATTAATTGCTTATACGCACTAGCATATGTTTTCATATTGAAGCATATATTGTTCTTTAGTTATTTACACAAAAATGTTTTATTTAAATAAGAAGGCATATCCAATCACTAATGAAAGACATGCAGAGTTTGCTAATAAAGGAAAACTCACCATCTTGAAAGCGGAACAATGAATCTAGATATTTGCCTTACGCCGTACCCTTTTAAGAAGAAAGTTCATATGAAAGTGGTGTCCGAAAAATAAAGACACAAAGTTACCTTAAATAACAAGTGACAAATTAAGAAAATATTATTGTCCTTTTTTGATACAATACTACTAATTAAATAGAATATTGGAAAGAAATAATTCCGATGAAGAAACTTTTTTTTTATTTTTGAATTCGCCCAAAGGTCCCATATTTACCTATTTAATTCACTCAAAGGTCCCTTTAATTGATCAAAACATTATCAACCTTAAGGCAAATATCAACATATGTTTATCAATTTTAGTTACAATAACTTTAACCTTCTTTAATATAAAACATAATGTTGCCTTCAATGATAAGCATTTTACTAATATAACAGTGTAGTATATAGATACTTAATTGCTTATACGCACTAGTAAATATTTTCATATTGAAGCATAGATTGTTCTTTAGTTATTTACACAAAAATGTTTTATTTAAATAACAAGGCATATCCATCAGTAATGAAAGACATGCGGAGTTTGCTAATAAGGGAAAACTCACTATCTTGAAAGCGGAACAATGAATCAAGACATTTGCCTCACGCCTTACCCTTTTAAGAAGAAAGGACATATGAAGGTGGTGTTCGAAAAATAAAGACACAAAGTTACCTTAAATAACAAGTGACAAATGAAGAACATTTTATTGTCCTTTTTTAATACAACATTAATAATTAAACAGAATATCGGAAAGAAATAACTCCGATGAAGAAACTTTTTTTTATTTTTGAATTCGCCCAAAGGTCCCATATTTACTTATTTTATTCACCCAAAGGTCCCTTTAATTGATCAAAACATTATCAACCTTAAGGCAAATATCAACATATGTTTATCAATTTTAGTTGCAATAACTTTAACCTTCTTTAATATAAAACATAATGCTGCCTTCAATGATAAGCATTTTACTAATATAACCGTGTAGTATATAGATAATAAATTGCTTATACGCACTAGAAAATATTTTCATATTGAAGTATAGATTGTTCTTTAGTTATTTACACAAAAATGTTTTATTTTAATAACAAGACATATCCAATCAGTAATGAAAGACATTCAGAGTTTGCTAATAAAGGAAAACTCACCATCTTGAAAGCGGAACAATGAATCTAGATATTTGCCTTACGCCGTACCCTTTTAAGAAGAAAGTTCATATGAAAGTGGTGTCCGAAAAATAAAGACACAAAGTTACCTTAAATAACAAGTGACAAATTAAGAAAATATTATTGTCCTTTTTTGATACAATACTACTAATTAAATAGAATATTGGAAAGAAATAATTCCGATGAAGAAACTTTTTTTTTATTTTTGAATTCGCCCAAAGGTCCCATATTTACCTATTTAATTCACTCAAAGGTCCCTTTAATTGATCAAAACATTATCAACCTTAAGGCAAATATCAACATATGTTTATCAATTTTAGTTGCAATAACTTTAACCTTCTTTAATATAAAACATAATGTTGCCTTCAATGATAAGCATTTTACTAATATAACAGTGTAGTATATAGATACTTAATTGCTTATACGCACTAGTAAATATTTTCATATTGAAGCATAGATTGTTCTTTAGTTATTTACACAAAAATGTTTTATTTAAATAACAAGGCATATCCAATCAGTAATGAAAGACATGCGGAGTTTGCTAATAAGGGAAAACTCACTATCTTGAAAGCGGAACAATGAATCAAAACATTTGCCTCACGTCTTACCCTTTTAAGAAGAAAGGACATATGAAGGTGGTGTTCGAAAAATAAAGACACAAAGTTACCTTAAATAACAAGTGTCAAATGAAGAACATTTTATTGTCCTTTTTTGATACAACATTAATAATTAAACAGAATATCGGAAAGAAATAACTCCGATGAAGAAACTTTTTTTTATTTTTGAATTCGCCCAAAGGTCCCATATTCACTTATTTTATTCACCCAAAGGTCCCTTTAATTGATCAAAACATTATCAACCTTAAGGCAAATATCAACATATGTTTATCAATTTTAGTTGCAATAACTTTAACCTTCTTTAATATAAAACATAATGCTGCCTTCAATGATAAGCATTTTACTAATATAACCGTGTAGTATATAGATAATAAATTGCTTATACGCACAAGAAAATATTTTCATATTGAAGCATAGATTGTTATTTAGGTATTTACACAAAAATGTTTTATTTAAATAAGAAGGCATATCCAATCACTAATGAAAGACATGTAGAGTTTGCTAATAAAGCAAAACTCACCATCTTGAAAGCGGAACAATGAATCTAGATATTTGCCTTACGCCGTACCCTTTTAAGAAGAAAGTTCATATGAAAGTGGTGTTCGAAAAATAAAGACACAAAGTTACCTTAAATAACAAGTGACAAATTAAGAAAATATTATTGTCCTTTTTTGATACAATACTAATAATTAAATAGAATATTGGAAAGAAATAATTCCGATGAAGAAACCTTTTTTTATTTTTGAATTCGCACAAAGGTCCCATATTTACCTATTTTATTCACCCAAAGGTCCCTTTTATTTATAAAAAAAATATCATCCTTAAGGCAAAGACCAACTTATGTTGATCAATTTTAGTTGCAATAATTTTAACTAACCTTCTTTAATATAAAACATAATGCTGCCTTCAATGATAAGCATTTTACTAATATAACAGTGTAGTATATAGATACTTAATTGCTTATACGCACTAGAAAATATTTTCGTATTGAAGCATAGATTGTTCTTTAGTTATTTACTCAAAAATGTTTTATTTAAATAACAAGGCATATCCAATCAGTAATGAAAGACATGCGGAGTTTGCTAATAAGGGAAAACTCACTATCTTGAAAGCGGAACAATGAATCAAGACATTTGCCTCACGCCTTACCCTTTTAAGAAGAAAGGACATATGAAGGTGGTGTTCGAAAAATAAAGACACAAAGTTACCTTAAATAACAAGTGACAAATTAAGAACATATTATTGTCCCTTTTTGATACAATACTAATAATTAAATAGAATATTGGAAAGAAATAATTCCGATGAAGAAACTATTTTTATTTTTGAATTCGCCCAAAGGTCCCATATTTACCTATTTTATTCACCCAAAGGTCCCTTTTATTTATAAAAAAAAATATCATCCTTAAGGCAAAGACCAACTTATGTTTATCAATTTTAGTTGCATGAACTTTAACCTGCTTTAATATAAAACATAATGCTGCCATTTATGATAAGCATTTAACTAATATAATTGTGTAGTAAACAGATAATTAATTGCTTATACGCACTAGCATATGTTTTCATATTGAAGCATATATTGTTCTTTAGTTATTTACACAAAAATGTTTTATTTAAATAAGAAGGCATATCCAATCACTAATGAAAGACATGCAGAGTTTGCTAATAAAGGAAAACTCACCATCTTGAAAGCGGAACAATGAATCTAGATATTTGCCTTACGCCGTACCCTTTTAAGAAGAAAGTTCATATGAAAGTGGTGTCCGAAAAATAAAGACACAAAGTTACCTTAAATAACAAGTGACAAATTAAGAAAATATTATTGTCCTTTTCTGATACAATACTACTAATTAAATAGAATATTGGAAAGAAATAATTCCGATGAAGAAACTTTTTTTTTATTTTTGAATTCGCCCAAAGGTCCCATATTTACCTATTTAATTCACCCAAAGGTCCCTTTAATTGATCAAAACATTATCAACCTTAAGGCAAATATCAACATATGTTTATCAATTTTAGTTGCAATAACTTTAACCTTCTTTAATATAAAACATAATGTTGCCTTCAATGATAAGCATTTTACTAATATAACAGTGTAGTATATAGATACTTAATTGCTTATACGCACTAGTAAATATTTTCATATTGAAGAATAGATTGTTCTTTTAAATTAGTTATTTACACAAAAATGTTTTATTTAAATAACAAGGCATATCCAATCAGTAATGAAAGACATGCGGAGTTTGCTAATAAGGGAAAACTCACTATCTTGAAAGCGGAACAATGAATCAAGACATTTGCCTCACGTCTTACCCTTTTAAGAAGAAAGGACATATGAAGGTGGTGTTCGAAAAATAAAGACACAAAGTTACCTTAAATAACAAGTGACAAATGAAGAACATTTTATTGTCCTTTTTTAATACAACATTAATAATTAAACAGAATATCGGAAAGAAATAACTCCGATGAAGAAACTTTTTTTTATTTTTGAATTCGCCCAAAGGTCCCATATTTACTTATTTTATTCACCCAAAGGTCCCTTTAATTGATCAAAACATTATCAACCTTAAGGCAAATATCAACATATGTTTATCAATTTTAGTTGCAATAACTTTAACCTTCTTTAATATAAAACATAATGCTGCCTTCAATGATAAGCATTTTACTAATATAACCGTGTAGTATATAGATAATAAATTGCTTATACGCACTAGAAAATATTTTCATATTGAAGTATAGATTGTTCTTTAGTTATTTACACAAAAATGTTTTATTTTAATAACAAGACATATCCAATCAGTAATGAAAGACATGCAGAGTTTGCTAATAAAGGAAAACTCACCATCTTGAAAGCGGAACAATGAATCTAGATATTTGCCTTACGCCGTACCCTTTTAAGAAGAAAGTTCATATGAAAGTGGTGTCCGAAAAATAAAGACACAAAGTTACCTTAAATAACAAGTGACAAATTAAGAAAATATTATTGTCCTTTTTTGATACAATACTACTAATTAAATAGAATATTGGAAAGAAATAATTCCGATGAAGAAACTTTTTTTTTATTTTTGAATTCGCCCATAGGTCCCATATTTACCTATTTAATTCACTCAAAGGTCCCTTTAATTGATCAAAACATTATCAACCTTAAGGCAAATATCAACATATGTTTATCAATTTTAGTTGCAATAACTTTAACCTTCTTTAATATAAAACATAATGTTGCCTTCAATGATAAGCATTTTACTAATATAACAGTGTAGTATATAGATACTTAATTGCTTATACGCACTAGTAAATATTTTCATATTGAAGCATAGATTGTTCTTTAGTTATTTACACAAAAATGTTTTATTTAAATAACAAGGCATATCCAATCAGTAATGAAAGACATGCGGAGTTTGCTAATAAGGGAAAACTCACTATCTTGAAAGCGGAACAATGAATCAAGACATTTGCCTCACGTCTTACCCTTTTAAGAAGAAAGGACATATGAAGGTGGTGTTCGAAAAATAAAGACACAAAGTTACCTTAAATAACAAGTGACAAATGAAGAACATTTTATTGTCCTTTTTTGATACAACATTAATAATTAAACAGAATATCGGAAAGAAATAACTCCGATGAAGAAACTTTTTTTTATTTTTGAATTCGCCCAAAGGTCCCATATTCACTTATTTTATTCACCCAAAGGTCCCTTTAATTGATCAAAACATTATCAACCTTAAGGCAAATATCAACATATGTTTATCAATTTTAGTTGCAATAACTTTAACCTTCTTTAATATAAAACATAATGCTGCCTTCAATGATAAGCATTTTACTAATATAACCGTGTAGTATATAGATAATAAATTGCTTATACGCACAAGAAAATATTTTCATATTGAAGCATAGATTGTTATTTAGGTATTTACACAAAAATGTTTTATTTTAATAACAAGGCATATCCAATCAGTTATGAAAGACATGCGGAGTTTGCTAATAAGGGAAAACTCACTATCTTGAAAGCGGAACAATGAATCAAGACATTTGCCTCACGCCTTACCCTTTTAAGAAGAAAGGACATATGAAGGTGGTGTTCGAAAAATAAACACAAAGTTACCTTAAATAACAAGTGACAAATTAAGAAAATATTATTGTCCTTTTTTGATACAATACTAATAATTAAATAGAATATTGGAAAGAAATAATTCCGATGAAGAAACTTTTTTTTATTTTTGAATTCGCCCAAAGGTTCCATATTTACTTATTTTATTCACCCAAAGGTCCCTTTAATTGATCAAAACATTATCAACCTTAAGGCAAATATCAACATATGTTTATCAATTTTAGTTGCAATAACTTTAACCTTCTTTAATATAAAACATAATGTTGCCTTCAATGATAAGCATTTTACTAATATAACAGTGTAGTATATAGATACTTAATTGCTTATACGCACTAGTAAATATTTTCATATTGAAGCATAGATTGTTCTTTAGTTATTTACACAAAAATGTTTTATTTAAATAACAAGGCATATCCAATCAGTAATGAAAGACATGCGGAGTTTGCTAATAAGGGAAAACTCACTATCTTGAAAGCGGAACAATGAATCAAGACATTTGCCTCACGCCTTACCCTTTTAAGAAGAAAGGATATATGAAGGTGGTGTTCGAAAAATAAAGACACAAAGTTACCTTAAATAACAAGTGACAAATGAAGAACATTTTATTGTCCTTTTTTAATACAACATTAATAATTAAACAGAATATCGGAAAGAAATAACTCCGATGAAGAAACTTTTTTTTATTTTTAAAAATCGCCCAAAGGTCCCATATTTACTTATTTTATTCACCCAAAGGTCCCTTTAATTGATCAAAACATTATCAACCTTAAGGCAAATATCAACATATGTTTATCAATTTTAGTTGCAATAACTTTAACCTTCTTTAATATAAAACATAATGCTGCCTTCAATGATAATCATTTTACTAATATAACCGTGTAGTATATAGATAATAAATTGCTTATACGCACTAGAAAATATTTTCATATTGAAGTATAGATTGTTCTTTAGTTATTTACACAAAAATGTTTTATTTTAATAACAAGACATATCCAATCAGTAATGAAAGACATGCAGAGTTTGCTAATAAAGGAAAACTCACCATCTTGAAAGCGGAACAATGAATCAAGATATTTGCCTTACGCCGTACCCTTTTAAGAAGAAAGTTGATATGAAAGTGGTTTTCGAAAAATAAAGACACAAAGTTACCTTAAATAACAAGTAACAAATGTAGAAAATATTATTGTCCTTTTTTGATACAATACTAATAATTAAATAGAATATTGGAAAGAAATAATTCCGATGAAGAAACTTTTTTTTATTCTTGAATTCGCCCAAAGGTCCCATATTTACTTATTTTATTCACCCACAGGTCCTTTTAATTGATCAAAACATTATCAACCTGAAGGCAAATACCAACTTATTTTTATCAATTTTTGTTGCAATAACTTTAACCTTCTTTAATATAAAACATAATGTTGCCTTCAATGATAAGCATTTTACTAACATAACAGTGTAGTATATATATACTTAATTGCTTATACGCACTAGTAAATATTTTCATATTGAAGCATAGATTGTTCTTTAGTTATTTACACAAAAATGTTTTATTTAAATAACAAGGCATATCCAATCAGTAATGAAAGACATGCGGAGTTTGCTAATTAAGGAAAACTCACCATCTTGAAAGCGGAAAAATGAATCAAGATATTTGCCTTACGCTGTACCCTTTTAAGAAGAAAGTTGATATGAAAGTGGTGTTCGGAAAATAAAGACACAAAGTTACCTTAAATAACAAGTAACAAATGTAGAACATATTATTGTCCTTTTTTGATACAATACTAATAATTAAATAGAATATTGGAAAGAAATAATTCCGATGAAGAAACTATTTTTTATTTTTTTGAATTCGGCCAAAGGTCCCATATTTACTTATTTTATTCACCCAAAGGTCCGTTTTATTTATCAAAAAATTATCATCCTTAAGGCAAAGACCAACTTATGTTTATCAATTTTAGTTGCATGAACTTTAACCTTCTTTAATATAAAACATAATGCTGCCATTAATGATAAGCATTTAACTAATATAATTGTGTAGTAAACAGATAATTATTTGATTGCTTATACGCACTAGAATATGTTTTTATATTGAAGCATAGATTGTTCTTAAGTTATTTACACAAAAATGTTGTATTTAAATACAAAATCATATCCGATTAGAAATAGAAAACATGGAGAGTTTGCTAATTAAGGAAAACTGACCATCTTGAAAGCGGACTAATGAAACAAAATATTTGCCTCACGCCATACCCTTTTAAGAAGAAGGGTCATATGAAGGTGGTGTTCGAAAAATAAAGACGCAAAGTTACCTTAAAAAACAAGTGACAAATTAAGAAAATATTATTGCCCTTTTTTGATACAAAACTAATAATTAAATAGAATATTGGAAAGAAATAATTCCGATGAAGAAACTTTTTTTTATTTTTGAATTCGCCCAAAGGTCCCATATTTACTTATTTTATTCACCCAAAGGTCCTTTTAATTGATCAAAACATTATCAACCTTAAGGCACATACCAACTTATGTTTATCAATTTTTGTTGCAATAACTTTAACCTTCTTTAATATAAAACATAATGTTGCCTTCAATGATAAGCATTTTACTAATATAACAGTGTAGTATATAGATAATTAATTGCTTATACGCACTAGAAAATATTTTCATATTGAAGCATATATTGTTCTTTAGTTATTTACACAAAAATGTTTTATTTTAATAACAAGGCATATCCAATCAGTAATGAAAGACATGCAGAGTTTGCTAATAAAGGAAAACTCACCATCTTGAAAGCGGAACAATGAATCAAGATATTTGCCTTACGCCGTACCCTTTGAAGAAGAAAGTTGATATGAAAGTGGTTTTCGAAAAATAAAGACACAAAGTGACCTTAAATAACAAGTGACAAATAAAGAACATATTACTGTCCTTTTTTTGATAAAATACTAATAATTAAATAGAATATTGGAAAGAAATAATTCCGATGAAGAAACTATTTTTTATTTTTGAAATCGCCCAAAGGTCCCATATTTACCAATTTTATTCACCCAAAGGTCCCTTTTATTTATCAAAAAATTATCATCCTTAAGGCAAAGACCAACTTATGTTAATCAATTTTGGTTGCATGAACTTTAACCTGCTTTAATATAAAACATTATGCTGCCATTAATGATAAGCATTTAACTAATTTAATTGTGTAGTAAAGAGATAATTAATTGCTTATACGCACTAGCATATGTTTTCATATTGAAGCATAGATTGTTCTTAAGTTATTTACACAAAAATGTTGTATTTAAATACAAAATCATATCCAATTAGAAATAGAAAACATGGAGAGTTTGCTAATAAATGAAAACTCACCATCTTAAAAGCTGAACACTGAATCAAAATATTTGCCTTCACGCCATACCCTTTTAAGAAGAAAGGGTCATACTAAGGTGGTGTTCGAAAAATAAAGACACAACGTTACCTTAAATAACAAGTGACAAATGAAGAACATATTATTGTCCCTTTTTGATACAATACTAATAATTAAATAGAATATTGGAAAGAAATAATTCCGATGAAGAAACTTTTTTTTTATTTTTGAATTCGCCCAAAGGTCCCATATTTACCTATTTTATTCACCCAAAGGTCCCTTTTATTGATAAAAAAATTATCAACCCTAAGCCAAATACCTTATGTTTATCAATTTTTGGTCGCACGAACCTTAATCTTCTTTAATATAAAACATAATGCTGCCTTCAATGATAAGCATTTTACTAATACAACAGTGTAGTATATAGATAATTAATTGCTTATACGCACTAGAAAATATTTTCATATTGAAGCATATATTGTTCTTAGGTTATTTCCGAGGGTTATTTATAAAAACATGTTTAATTAAAATAAAAAGGCATATCCGATCAGAAATGAAAGACATGCAGAGTTTGCTAATAAAGGAAAACTCACATTCTTGAAACCGGAACAATATATTAAGACATTTGCCTTACGCCTTACTTTTTTAAGAAGAAAGTTCATATGAAAGTGGTGTTCGACCATGTTTGTAATATTTGTTCTGTTTTGATTCTTTCAAATGCAAATGAACAATGAAATACTTTAGATAGTTAGAGCTTAAGTATTTAAAATGGTTAAACAGAATAAAAAAATAAACTAAAAAGCAAAAACATAACCTTTGCTCCATGGTTGTGGTAATTAATGTTTTACAATGGCCAAATTTCTTTATTAACCATGAAAAGTGTTTTTGATACCAATTAATTGTTGCTTTGATTCAACATAACTACACAATTATTTCTTGACGGATGTTAAGTAACCAAAACAAAATTAAAAATATATTTTACAATAATAGATCGTACTTTCACTTTGTTTAAAGTATGATGTAAAAATAACCCAAAAACTACAAAATACAACTATGGTTCAATATATAGAACGTGTAATAAAAATGAAAACACGTATCTATACTGAATGAAAACAATACATTATTGTAAGCGAATAATGATTCTTCACATTGAGAAAGACATAATTAAAAAAGAACAAGATGCAGGGGAAGTTACATTGAATATAAGGGATAATGCGGTTTTTGTGAACTCTTCTCGGCATTTTGTAATTAAACTTTTATCAGAACTTTGACCCACCCCCTCCCACCCCCTGTATTTTAATCTCATCTCGGTTTTATTTTAAATGATATACATGTCAGCCTCAATCCTATTTTAATCAGATTAAAAATGCAGTTATATAGCAGGAAGACTATTAAAAGTTCAAGACTAAAAATGTGATACTAAATGGAGAAAGATATAAAAACTTATTTAATAAAACGTACGCAACTATTAAAAAGTGAAGACCATGTAAACTTTATCAGAAATCTAAAATTACTCTGTTTGACGTCAAATTGTATAAAGTCGATTTCTATCCTTCACGGCTTGAGATATTGATATTTGATCTTGTTTACGTTTCTAAGACAAATGATGCATAAACAAAATAATGTTAACAGTAAATATAGTAATTAATAATCAATTATTCATAACGTAATGATCAAAATATGAACACAGACAATAATTCAGATTTGTTTTGATAGTATATCTATAAAAAGATACAGGTTAATTTAAAAATAGTTTTCAGGTCAATATTGCAATTCACCCGTCAATTAACCCAACACTCCAAAAAATAGTAAAACCTTGTTATATATGATTGAAAAACTTTGGTGTAATTCACTTTGGTGCAATAAAACATGTATATATAAACTAGCGTTTAATTGAGTACATACTTAAAAAAAAAAAAAGTCACATTTACATGATAAAAATTCATTAGTCATCAGCAATTATTTAGTTTTTGATAATTTATCAAAGTTAACATTATATTCAGCCTTGTTAATTATTTAGCCACAACGTACCATTCATACGCTTTTGTTCCGAATTACCCCAACAAGCCATTTATCGGTTATATATATATATATATATATATATAAGTATATAACAAAAATGATGCAGTGTGACTGTCTGGCCTGGTTGTGGTGAAAATTTAAATAAGATGAACAAAAAGAAATTATCTGGAGATTTTGCTTGTTAAACACTTGTTGAAGGGATACATGTAACTTTATTTTGTACTGTAATAGCACTATCCCAGGTTAGGGGAGGGTTATGATCCCTTTGGTGATAAACCACTATCCTGTGTGACTGTCTGTGTGATGAAAAATTGATATAACATGACGAACGACATTATCTGGAGGCATACATGTTGGTGACAAATCACTATCCTATTTTGAAAACCTTGATAACATATAAATTAATTGATTAGATTAACATAAATGTACAATATATGAATGTTTAATGTTTGTTCTTAAAATTTGAACCAGATGCTCCGCAGGGCGCAGCTTAATCTACCGCAGAGGTTGAACCCTGAACGGTTGGGGCAAGTATGGACACAACATTCAAGCTGGATTCAGCTCTAAATTTGGATTATGATTAAATAGTTGACACAGCATAGGTTTCTGACACAGAATGAATGTGGTCTAATGAACTTAAAAAAAAATTTTTGCCTTTGAGCAATTCACTATGCTGTTGAATATTAATCCTCTCAAAAAAATGTTTGAAGACATTTTCTTTTTCTTTATGAAATCTGAAATGAAAAAAATTGACCCCCCACTTTTTTTTTCACATCCCCCTTTCCCTTATTTCAAAACTGATCTCAATTCAAATTTCTAATGAAGTTTGCAACAATAACTACTCATTTAAATACATCATAAAATATTAAAATGTAAAAAAAGTGCTTGTTATCACTGAATGGTAAAGATTGTTTTAATCTATCAGTTGGTAGTAAAAGTGAATATGCATTGTATATTGTATAAAACAATGATTTAAGTTGATTCAACTACTATTCTGGACAAAGAAAGATAACTCCAATTGAAATCCAATTGGAATTTCTTGCTATTGCACAATATTGTGCAATTAGATATTTCTTGCTATTGTGCAATACTGTGCAATTGAAAATATTTGCTATTGCACAATACTGTGCAATTGAAGATTTCTTGCTATTGCTGAATACTGTGCAATTGAAAATTTCTTGCTATTGCACAATACTTAATATAATAATTTTGGATCCTGATTTGGACCAACTTGAAAACTGGGCCCATAATAAAAAATCTAAGTACATTTTTAGATTCAGCATATCAAAGAACCCCAATGATTCAATTTTTGTTAAAATCAAACTAAGTTTAATTTTGGACCCTTTGGACCTTAATGTAGACCAATTTGAAAACGGGACCAAAAATTAAGAATCTACATACACAGTTAGATTCAGCATATCAAAGAACCCCAATTATTCAATTTTTGATGAAATCAAACAAAGTTTAATTTTGGACCCTTTGGGCCCTTTATTCCTAAACTGTTGGGACCTAAACTCCCAAAATCAATACCAACCTTCCTTTTCTGGTCATAAACATTGTGTTTAAATTTCATTGATTTCTATTTACTTAAACTTAAGTTATGGTGCGAAAACCAAGAATGCTTATTTGGGCCCTTTTTTGGCCCCTAATTCCTAAACTGTTGGAACCAAAACTCCCAAAATCAATCCCAACCTTTCTTTTGTGGTCATAAACCTTGTGTCAAAATTTCATAGATTTCTATTTACTTAAACTAAAGTTATAGTGCGAAAACCAAGAAAATGCTTATTTGGGCCCTTTTTGGCCCCTAATTCCTAAAATGTTGGGACCAAAACTCCCAAAATCAATCCCAACCTTCCTTATGTGGTCATAAACCTTGTGTTAAAATTTCATAGATTTCTATTCACTTTTACTAAAGTTAGAGTGCGAAAACTAAAAGTATTCAGACGACGACGACGACGCCAACGTGATAGCAATATACGACGAAATTTTTTTCAAATTTTGCGGTCGTATAAAAAAAGAACTGAAGCAACATTGAAGTTATCATAATTATGTTTGCCTTGGTTTTTGGTTTACTGCCATCATTGCTTACAGCGTTTCGATTTTTTAATTCTAGGGACACTTTTAAACCAAGAGCCTCTCAAGCTAGTTATCAATTCTCTGCATCACCCTTTAGAAAATTTTCTAGAATAAAATGACAATTGAACAGTGTAGTATCACGTGACTATATTTGTTGTAATTTGAGCTCTATTTAAATGATTAAATTTATTTATGTCCGTCTTAGGGATGACATCTAAAGTCCAATGTAGGATAAAACACTTAATTCATATAGTTTTTTTACTGACCCCACTACTGTAAATTTTACTTGTACGGACAAAAAGTTACTTGTCCTGATGGTCCCAATAAATATTGAAGTATTCTATTGTAAGCTAAATATATATGATGTTTTACATCACACAAATGAAATCAATTTGGTTATATGGTTATTAATTTAATCATGAGAAAGATTGAAATTGATTGGCTGAACACGATTGTCTTACCTTTGGAACAAAATAAGGAACAATCATATTTTTGTGATGATTTTTACAAAAACTTGTTTAAGAAGTTTTTTAACGAATCCCTTAATATTAATATTTTTTAATATGGGGACGAAAATTTATTATTCTCGAAATTTTCATTGTACTAATGAACTCAAAATCGTTCCAAAAATTTTTTGTCGTGTTTTTTAAGTTCCTCATTTGCACAAAACGCAGGAATCTACTTCCTTCTTCCGGTCTCGTTGTTGTGAAACTTTGAGTAGTCTAGTAAAATATAGGAACTCAAGGAACACTACAATTATTAATTATTTTACAATCCATAAAAGAGTTAGATATACGGATGGCTAGATTTTTTTTACATTATTTGTTGTTTAAGATGTTGAGGAACTAAAGTCAAAGAAAAGAAGGACATTACCAGATACCAGTGATGAAGAAATAAAAGAAGTTGACAATGGAGGACTAACTGAGGTAAAAAAAGCATCGATAACAAAAAATGTCTACTCTTTTAAAAATTTGTTGTCCAAACATCATGTACATAAAATTACTGTATATGTTATAATCTATAGACAACTTGCTTTCTTAATCCTGTTGTCCTTTGGTGGAGAATAGTGATAAATAGTGAAATATGAAAGGAAATTTATGAGGAGTAAGCTTTTATGTTCCTTTAGCTGCTCGCAGCCAACAAAGTGTTAATCAAACACATGCAGAAAAGAACAACTAATATAAGGTATATTATACATAAGTTAAATGGTTTTAGAAATATGACGATTGCTTTATTACTTTTTTTTTTTATTGCATTCCAAGTAAGCCAGGATGGATCAGCAATACAAATGTTTAAAGAATGTCCCCCCTATGATGGCAATGTAACAGGAACAAATAAAGTTCATGTAGATGGGATGTAATCTTATAATTTACATAAATAAAATGGTATATATTATTTACGATAGTAATTGTTTTTCTTTTGAAGGCCAAGAAATGATCTGTGCTTGTTATATATTCTGCAGGATATAAGCAAATAGTTTACATTTCATTTGTCAATTAACTGAATATAAAATTAAGGACTTGCCACACTTTTGAGATTATCAGTTGTGTGTAGATGCTTTCAAATGATTTTTTTTTTATATTTTATACACTTGTACCACAGATTGATAAATAAGTATAAACTTGTCTGACTTTAATACAATTTTTGCTGTTTTATTGAGCCAAAGTATTGAACAACATTGTTCCAATAATCTTTTATGTATTTTTTTGCATTGTATTCTTATTTTAAAAATCTATGGTAAATAGTACCAGTGCCTTGTGGTTAGATCTGGGATTAAATCAAGAGCTTTGGGAGCAAGCCCAGAAAGAAAATACGAGAAGATTGAGCTCGTCAGTCATAGTATGCAATCATCTATGGGAAGGAAAACCCAGACAGCAAAATTCCATCCTGCAGATAGTAGGTTTCACGCATGGCTTATCACCATGCAGGCAAAGTTAATTCTAGAATGAAGAAAGCTAAATTGTAAGATGAAGAAACATCATAGATAGGCATGTGATTTATATGTTATTCAAAATACATCATTCCTGAAAATCCACCAGAGGACACATTCTTAAGAAAAAACATATAATTGTGATATTTGTAACACAGCTATTTTGAAGACATCATCTCTGTACACACACAAGCAAATTCCCCCCTGAACCTGCCTGGAATCCATGTATGAAAGATTCTTTGAGTAAAGTGGGACTTTAAACGGATTCCCTCTACAAAATCAGTCTGATGAGGCTGTCGTGTCATTGACATCAATGTAAGAAAGTACTCTCCCTTCTACCAGAAGTCTTTTTATTTATCTTTTCGTTTCAACCACCATTTGTATTGATGAACAGATAACTGCGTCAATCAACAAATGACTACTTGATTTCAAAGTGCCATGATATATTAATATCACAGATTGTGTTAATTGTAAACGCTGATCAGAGTGTAATTCAACAAAAAAGATATGATATTTTTTTTCATTTTCCTTATATGCCAAATAAAAAGTGCAATAAAAAATTCTGCTAAAAAATATTATTTTCAATCATTGCCTGGTTCAATCATTTCATGTGTGAAATTATAGAGTAGTATCCCTTTCAATGTTTTTGGGAGACAGGATTCCAAGAGAATTCAGAACAAGTGAATCAGATGAGCATTCAAGAAACTCTTGGAAGGATTTGATTGCCTCAGAATAAATGATCATTTAAACGCAAATTATAATTTCAATTGAACATTGAAGCCATGGTCTACATGGTAAATGACAAAACAGATTTTGATAATTACCACATTTTCAAACAAGGAGGATAAAAGTGAAAATGGAGAGAAAGGTCTAGAATGAGGAGTCAGATTTTATGATCCTTTAGCTACTTCCAACAAAGTGTGGATAAAAATTCTAATATATGGTATACTACACATAAGTTGAGTTAAATGGTTTTAGAAATATTTTGATTGCTTCTATTACTTTTTTATATTGCATTCAAAATAAACCTTTTTTTTTCCTATTTTCTAATAATATGACTGTAATTGCCAGTTTGTGAAAATCTACAAGAGATAATATATTTTCTTTTGTTGAATAATTACTTTTTATTTAGCTTTTAACTTATACCGTTAAATAATTAAGACAAATGTTATAAGTGACACTTTCATAATAAAAGCTGTAGCAAATGGTTCTAATGTTAAATATATCAGCATAGTGTGTGTTTTTTTTGTTTTTTTGTTTTTTTTTAATTTCTAAAAAGATGACTGTAATTGTCCATTAGATGAGCATCTTAGACAGTGGTCTTGTATCTTTCCCTTATCATAAATACTGTTATAACTTATCTGTAACTACTAATCTTCAATAGATCATGACCTGAATGTTGATACTAATGTTAAAAATAAACTTGCACATTGCATGGTCAATTACATACTGGTGTTTGAAAGGTAATTGATTTACTGATGTATGACATATGTAGAAAAAAGTCTATCTAATTAGGCTCAATGAACTAACAAAAAAATTAAGGATGTGCTTAGGTAAGGTTTTGGAAATTGATTCTGATGTTCAAACTCCTTGCTTTTTCCCCTACAATACAGGGTAAAATATTCTGCTCCATAACACCCATATATGACTGTAATATCTGATAAAGGGTCATTTACCAAAATTTAGGGCAGACTAGATTTCTTTTCTTTCAATTTAAGACCCAAATACTACCCATGCAAAATTTATGGTCTGATCAAGTGAACCTTTTCCTGCTAATTTCTAAAATATTAAATATCTAGAAAAGGAGCTCTTCAACCATCAACATTTCAAGTTTTATCTTAACCCAAAATTTTCTAGCTTTATGCATCATTTTCAAAATCTAGGTTTTTTTTTAGATTCACTTCAATACATCCTTAAGACAAAGAGACTTTGACAATCTATTCAAGAAGCACAAATTATAGCTAGTTTTAATACATTAATTGTTTAAACTATAATTTGGGATTATTAATTATTTCACCACCAGTGGAAATATTCTGGCTTAAAAAAAAGTTTAGTAGTCGGGGTATGTGACTGCAATAGACTTGGTTGAGGAATGAATGAGAACATAACAGTGCAAAACTACACTACTGATTCATTATTAAAAGCATCATTTATACAGGGTATTAAGACGATTGTAATGCAGTGCAATTCAAGAAATAACACCAATGAGAGTGAATACTCTATTGCTGTTATTTAATGTGATGATCTTTGTCTATAGTTTCATAATTGGGATTGTCTAAAATGGAGGTATGAATAATACAGACAAAGTCACTTAAAGTGTTTGAAAGGTAATTGATTAACTGATGTATGACATACGTAGAAAAAAAGTCTATCTGATTAGGCTCAATGAACTAACAAAACAATTAAGGATGTGCTTAGATAAGGTTTTGGAAATTGATTCTGATGTTCAAATTCCTTGTTTTTTCCCCTTCAATACAGGGTAAAATATTCTGCTCCATAACACTCATATATGACTGCAATATCTGATAAAGGGTCATTTACCAAAATTCAAGGCAGACTAGATTTCTTTTCTTTCGATTTAAGACCAAAATACTACCAATGCAAAATTTATGGTCTGTTCGAGTGAACCTTTTCCCGCTAATTTTTTAAAAATTAAATATCTGGAAAAGGAGCTCCCCAACCATCAACATTTTAAGCTTTTTCTTAACCCAAAATTTTCTAGCTTTATGCATCATTTTCAAATTCTAGTTTTTTTTTTAGTTTCACTTCAATACATCCTTAAGACAAAGAGACTTTGACAATCTATTCAAGAAGCACAAATTATAGCTAGTTTTAATACATTAATTGTTTAAACTATAATTTGGGATTATTAATTATTTCACCACCAGTGGAAATATTCTGGCTTAAAAAAAGTTTAGTAGTCGGGGTATGTGACTACATTAGACTTGGTTGAGGAATGAATGAGAACATAACAGTGCAAAACTACACTACTGATTCATTATTAAAAGCATCATTTATACAGGGTATTAAGATGATTGTAATGCAGTGCAATTCAAGAAATAACACCAATGAGAGTGAATACTCTATTGCTGTTATTTAATATGATGATCTTTGTCTATAGTTTCATATATGGGATTGTCTAAAATGTAGGTATGAATAATACAGACAGAGTCACTTAAAGACTACCATTTTTAGAAGGAAACACTTAGATGACATAAGTTTGAAAAGATGTTGTTGAACGGGTGACATTTTAGAAAAGTGTATTTAAAGGAACTAAATGTATGCGTGTATCCAGAAAGAAGGTGTTTCAATGAAAGATCTATGACTCCATTATTTATAAGTCTCAAAACATTTGTTTTCTGGATTGACATTTCTTCAAAACAACAGACGGGATCATGTAACACAATTGATGGGCTACCATCCAACATAATTTGAAAATTTCATGAGGACATATATGGTGAGAAAAAAACCCACTGGCAAGTAATTTATATAAGAAACTGTGACGACCATATATGGTGAGAAAAAAAAACCACTTGTGTTAATGTCTAACTGACATTCTCTAGTAGGACCCATTCAGACAATTACTTGTATATCCATCACCGTAGACCATGACAAAAAACTTACAATGGCTCTACTTGTTCTGCCTTTCAAATTTAGACAGCAGAAAAGAGGGCATTCAATACATCCTTAAGACAAAGAGACTTGGACAATCTATTCAAGAAACAAATTATAGCTAGTTTTAATACATTAATTGTTTTTTAATCATAATTTGGGATTATTAATTATTTCACCACCAGTGGAAATATGCTGGCTTAAAAAAAAGTTTAGTAGTCAGGGTATGTGACTACAATAGATTTGGTTGAGGAATGAATGAGAACATATCAGTGCAAAACTACACTACTGATTCATTATTAAAATCATCATTTATACAGGGTATTAAGACGATTGTAATGCAGTGCAATTCAAGAAATAACACCAATGAGAGTGAATACTCTATTGCTGTTATTTAATATGATGATCTTTGTCTATAGTTTCATAATTGGGATTGTCTAAAATGGAGGTATGAATAATACAGACAAAGTCACTTAAAGTGTTTGAAAGGTAATTGATTAACTGATGTATGACATATGTAGAAAAAAAGTCTATCTGATTAGGCTCAATGAACTAACAAAACAATTAAGGATGTGCTTAGATAAGGTTTTGGAAATTGATTCTGATGTTCAAATTCCTTGTTTTTTCCCCTTCAATACAGGGTAAAATATTCTGCTCCATAACACTCATATATGACTGCAATATCTGATAAAGGGTCATTTACCAAAATTCAAGGCAGACTAGATTTCTTTTCTTTCGATTTAAGACCAAAATACTACCAATGCAAAATTTATGGTCTGATCGAGTGAACCTTTTCCCGCTAATTTTTAAAAAATTAAATATCTGGAAAAGGAGCTCCCCAACCATCAACATTTTAAGCTTTTTCTTAACCCAAAATTTTCTAGCTTTATGCATCATTTTCAAAATCTAGGTTTTTTTTTAGTTTCACTTCAATACATCCTTAAAGACAAAGAGACTTTGACAATCTATTCAAGAAGCACAAATTATAGCTAGTTTTAATACATTAATTGTTTAAACTATAATTTGGGATTATTAATTATTTCACCACCAGTGGAAATATTCTGGCTTAAAAAAAGGTTTAGTAGTCGGGGTATGTGACTACAATAGACTTGGTTGAGGAATGAATGAGAACATAACAGTGCAAAACTACACTACTGATTCATTATTAAAAGCATCATTTATACAGGGTATTAAGACGATTGTAATGCAGTGCAATTCAAGAAATAACACCAATGAGAGTGAATACTCTATTGCTGTTATTTAATATGATGATCTTTGTCTATAGTTTCATATATGGGATTGTCTAAAATGGAGGTATGAATAATACAGACAAAGTCACTTAAAGACTACCATTTTTAGAAGGAAACACTTAGATGACATAAGTTTGAAAAGATGTTGTTGAACGGGTGACATTTTAGAAAAGTGTATTTAAAGGAACTAAATGTATGCGTGTATCCAGAAAGAAGGTGATTCAATGAAAGATCTATGACTCCATTATTTATAAGCGTCTCATAACATTTGTTTTCTGGATTGACATTTCTTCAAAACAACAGACGGGATCATGTAACACAATTGATGGGCTACCATCCAACATAATTTGAAAATTTCATGAGGACATATATGGTGAGAAAAAAAACCACTGGCAAGTAATTTATATAAGAAACTGTGACGACCATATATGGCGAGAAAAAAAAACCACTTGTGTTAATGTCTAACTGACATTCTCTAGTAGGACCCATTCAGACAATTACTTGTATATCCATCACCGTAGACCATGACAAAAAACTTGCAATGGCTCTACTTGTTCTGCCTTTCAAATTTAGACAGCAGAAAAGAGGGCATTCAATACATCCTTAAGACAAAGAGACTTGGACAATCTATTCAAGAAACAAATTATAGCTAGATTAATACATTAATTGTTTTAATTATAATTTGGGATTATTAATTATTTCACCACCAGTGGAAATATGCTGGCTTAAAAAAAAGTTTAGTAGTCAGGGTATGTGACTACAATACACTTGGTTGAGGAATGAACGAGAGCATAACAGTGCAAAACTACACTTCTGATTCATTATTAAAAGCATCATTTAGACAGGGTATTAAGACGATTGTAATGCAGTGCAATTCAAGAAATAACACCAATGAGAGTGAATACTCTATTGCTGTTATTTAATATGATGATCTTTGTCTATAGTTTCATAATTGGGATTGTCTAAAATGGAGGTATGAATAATACAGACAAAGTCACTTAAAGTGTTTGAATGGTAATTGATTAACTGATGTATGACATATGTAGAAAAAAGTCATATGATTAGGCTCAATGAACTAACAAAACAATTAAGGATGTGCTTAGATAAGGTTTTGGAAATTGATTCTGATGTTCAAATTCCTTGTTTTTTCCCCTACAATACAGGGTAAAATATTCTGCTCCATATATGACTGCAATATCTGATAAAGGGTCATTTACCAAAATTCAAGGCAGACTAGATTTCTTTTCTTTCGATTTAAGACCAAAATACTTCCAATGCAAAATTTATGGTCTGATCGAGTGAACCTTTTCCCGTTATTTTTTTAAAAATTAAATATCTGGAAAAGGAGCTCCCCAACCATCAACATTTTAAGCTTTTTCTTAACCCAAAATTTTCTAGCTTTATGCATCAATTTCGAAATCTAGGTTTTTTTTAGTTTCACTTCAATACATCCTTAAGACAAAGAGACTTTGACAATCTATTCAAGAAGCACAAATTATAGCTAGTTTTAATACATTAATTGTTTAAACTATAATTTAGGATTATTAATTATTTCACCACCAGTGGAAATATTCTGGCTTAAAAAAAGTTTAGTAGTCAGGGTATGTGACTACATTAGACTTGGTTGAGGAATGAATGAGAACATAACGGTGCAAAACTACACTACTGAACATATTATATCACACTTGAAACAGCAATTCATTATCAAAAGCATCATTTAACCAGAGTATCAAGACGATCGTCATGCAGTGCAATTCAAGAAATAACAACAATGAGCGTGAATACTCTATTGCTGTTATTTAATATGATGATCTTTGTCTATAGTTTCATATATTGGATTGTCTAAAATGGAGGTATGAATAATACAGACAAAGTCACTTAAAGACTACCATTTTTAGAAGGAAAAACTTAGATGACATAAGTTTAAAAAGATGTTGTTAACAGTCAGAGAAAAACTTTACCTAATTGTCCAATTCCAAAATATAGGTATTTACAGATGGAGTACTGTGAAGGTACATAAATGTAATATTTAGTATGGTTTAAATTTACCAATAACAAATTCAGTATCTATACCAATTAAAACAATTGTCAAAGATTTAATTACTGTTTTGAACGTGTGACATTTTAGAAAAGTGTATTTAAAGGAACTAAATGTATGCGTGTATCCAGAAAGAAGGTGCTTCAATGAAAGATCTATGACTCCATTATTTATAAGCGTCTCAAAACATCTGTTTTCTGGATTGACATTTCTTCAAAACAAGACGGGATCATCTAACACAATTTGAAAATTTCATGAGGACAAATATGGTGAGAAAAAAACCCACTGGCAAGTAATTTATATAAGAAACTGTGACGACCATATATGGTGAGAAAAAAAACCATTTGTGTTAATGTCTGACTGACATTCTCTAGTAGGACCCATTCAGACAATTACTTGTATATCCATCACCGTAGACCATGACAAAAAATGGTACACTCTTGCAATGGCTCTACTTGTTCTGCCTTTCAAATTTAGACAGCAGAAAAGAGGGCATTCAAACATGAAAAAAATGAGAAGAATTTAAATTTTTACTGGGCTGTTAATTCTATTTCATTCTATATTAATGGTATATTGTTTTATTTAGAATTGGTAATTACATATCCTTAGTTGATTGTAGCCATCTAAAATTGTTTTAAAGTCTTTCTGCATTTACAATCAAATTGCTTTATTATAACTATTTTGTTCTTGTTGTTATTGGTTTTGGTAGGTGGCTTACTTATTTAGTTATGGCGCCTTAAATTCATATAACATAAATATTATGTATATGCATTCAGTCCTTAATTTATTTTTTGTATTTCATTTTGGCAAGTAATTTATATATAGATGATGAGTGATGAGAAAAAAACGTATAATTGTGATATTTGTAACACAGCTTTTTTGCAGTCATCATCTCTGAACACACACAAGCAAATTCCTCCCTGAACCTGCCTGGAATTCATGTTAGAAAGATTTTTTGTGTAAAGGGGGACTTTAAACGGATTCCCTCTACGAAATCAGTCTGATGAGGCTGTCATGTCATTGACATCAATGTAAGAAAGTACTCTCCATTCTAACAGAAGTCTTCTTATTTATCTTTTTTTCTTGTATAAATTTACCATTTGACTTTTCGTTTCAACCATCATTTGTATTGATGAACAGACAACTGTGTCAATCAACAAATAACTACTTGTTTTCAAAGTGCCATGATATATTGATATCACAGATTGTGTTAATTGTAAACGCTGATAAGAGTGTAATTCAACAAAAAAATATGATTTTTTTTTCATTTTCTCTTTTAAAAATTGCAATACTTTGTCAAATAAAAAGTGCAATAAAAAAAATCTGCTAAAAATATTATTTTCAATCATTGCCTGGTTCAATCATTTCATGTGTGAAATTATACAGTAGTATCCCTTTCAATGCTTTTGTGAGACAGGATTCCAAGACTTTTACCCAAGAGAATTCAGAACAAATGCAAATTATAATTTCAATTAAATATTGAAGCCATGGTCTTCATGGTAAATGACAAAACATATTTTGATAATTACAATTTCCAATGAGGAGGATAAAAGTGAAAATGGAGAGAAAGGTCTAGAATGAGGAGTCAGATTTTATGATCCTTTAGCTGCTGCTACCATAGTGCGGATAAAAAATCTAATATATGGTATACTAAACATTATTTGAGTTAAGTTAAATGGTTTTTAAAATATTTATATTGCTTCTATTACTTTTTTTTTTATTTCATTCTGATGGTGGTCAGTTCACCTCTTAAATGGGAAAAAAGCTGCTTGATGGAGCGTTGTTTACGATTGATGTAGACAACAAAATATATTGTATAGAAGATTATCATAGGTAAATTTTTTATACATTGAAATATAATTTAAGTTGAAGGTCCCACAGAGGGCATTTTTAGTTAACAATTATGATAAAAACATATGCAATATAAGCAACAACTATGGTGGAAGAAATTAAGCAATTAAATGTGAAACAAGGAGAAGAAATTAAAAATACTAATGAACTATTAATCAATATTGTTTTATTTAGAATTGGTAATTACATATCCTTAGTTGATTGTAGCCAATTAAAATTGTTTTAGTCTAACTGCATTCACACCCAATTTGCTTTATTATAATTATTTTGTTCTTGTTGTTATCGGTTTTGGTAGGTGGCTTACTTATTTAGTTATTGCGCCTTAAATTCATATAACATAAATATTATGTATATATGCATTCAGTCCTTAATTTATTTTAGTATTTCATTTTGGCAAGTAATTTATATATGAAACATAAATATAGCAAGATCATGTTTAGGTTCTTAACACACATAGCCCATGATACATGCAAGCTTGAGGCAAATGCGCACATAGCACAAGGTTTATAAAACAGCATTGAAAAGATACAAAGAATTGGTAACACCTAACAGGCATGGCTTAAACATTTGAAACACACTACACCAACATAGGAAGGTGCATGCATGGCTTAAACATTTGAAACACACTACACCAACATAGGAAGGTGCATAAATACACAATTGTTGAAGGAATTTAAGTCAAGGAAGAAAAATTATATCTAGGCTATTCTGATTTATTAGATTATTATAAACCATCTATTAATTGATTAAAGGGACTATTCTAACAATTGACTTTTTTAATTGAAACTTCAAAAATTGTTAGATTAATCAGAATGAAAACAAAACATAATTTTTAATTGATCCGCCTGAATTTCTAGATTGGGCAAACGAAAACAAAACATTACAAGATGAAGATAATATGAATTGGAAGGAAAATGGTAGGAAACAACTGAACATGCTGAAGGACTATAAACTTTCAAATGGTGCTGATGTGGTGCTTACATAATACCAGAAGTGCCTAATTTAGCATAGATCTCCTAATAGTAAGACATGCTTGTATTTATAAAAGAACTAACAGGAAAACACAATGATAACATTTATAGCCAGAAAAGCTAAAAAAAACTGAAGTGATGCTCACATTTCTTGAAAGTTGTAGAATAGGGGATGAAACACCTACTTGCAAGATGCATACTGGCCAAATCAAGTTTAATTGGCTGGTAAGATAGCTTACACACCATGACAACAGATGGTTGGGAGGTGGAATAGGTTACAGCCAACTATAACTGTTGTACTTGCAAATGGTACTGACGACAAACCACGATGACAACATTGGCCTAATGAGAGATTGCAGCTGGCAGATGACTTTTCATGGGAGAAAGGATTCCATGACTTTTACCTAGAAAAATTCAGAACAGGTGAAGCAGAAGAGGGAAAAAAATGTTCTTTTAGCTGCTGCCAACAAAGTGTTATTCAAACACATGTAGATAAAAAAAATCTAATATATAGTATACTTTACAAAAGTTGAAGTTAAATGGTTTTAGAAATATTTTGGTTGCTTTATTACTTTTTTTTATTGCATTCCATGTAAACCAGGATGTACAAGCAATACAAATGTATTTTAAGTATGTTGTCAGTAATTTATGTTGATGTGTAGAATTATTGAGTGGTATCCCTTTAAATGTTTCTGGGAGACAGGATTCCATGACTTTTACTTAGGAAAATAGGTGAAGCAGAAGAGCAAAACAATGTTCCTTTAGCTGCTGCCAACAAAGTGTTATTCAAACACATGTGGATACAAAAAATCTTCCTCAAATTATAAAACAATATGTTGCATAAAGAGTTTTAGATTGAGTGAACCTTATATTCATTATTACTGATGATATCTATAAACAATAACAGCAACAGCTTTAAAAGTCATTTAAGATGCACTGAGGAGCAGTACAACAATCATTAATTATTTTTTTTGTAGTTACTAATAACACCAAATATCTATCTTTGTTTTTCAAAGACATAATCAAAGTACTATTTCAAGTAAATAGGATATTTCAGTCTGCACCAAAAAAAAAATCAACTTTTAGTCAAAGACAAATATTTAGACATTTGGGGTAGATGTTTAAATAAAGTTTTGCAAAAATCTAACGGTTTAAATAAAGTTTAATTAGTTCATTTGTTGGCAGCATGTGACAACAATAGACTTGGTTGAAGAATGAATGAGAACATAAGGTGCAAAACTACACTAACATATTATATCACACTTGAAACTGCAATTCATTATTAAAAGCATCATTTAACCTGGGTATCAAGATCATCGTAACACAGTGCAATGCAAGAAATAACACCAATACAAGAGAATACTCATTTGCTGTTATTCTATATGATGATCTTTATCTATAGTTTCATATATGGGATTGTCTAAAATAAAAGTATGAATAATACAGACAAAGTCACTTAAAGACAAGCATTTCTCTATCATACATCAAAGTGACAGAAACCAGCAGTGTTTGGCATAAGTCCTGAACCAGAAAAATGGGAAATAAAACAGACAGAAATATGAATTGCTGCAAAAAACTGTACACAATTTCATACTGTACTTGATGTATGATTGGATAAGCAAAACAATTAGTCAATTAACCTATCGAACAATAAAAGCTTGAAAGAGAGCAACAGTAGGTGGACTTAATGTACCTTTTATTAAAAGGGAGAGAAGCAATGAAAGTTAAAATTCCAAGTAGACCATTAAAAAAGCTCAATTGTTAAAAAACAGATCATTTACATTGCTAAAAGAACATATATGCTTATATATCTTCCTAAAGGACAATTGGTGAATGGTTATTTTCTGACAAGAGCTATTTTTAAACAATATTCTACTTTCTACATTGTAGGAAAAAAAGCTTAGATCATCTTGAGATTATCAAACCAAAATCAAACAGAAATATATTTTACATTCCAACAGTTTCATTGATGATAAAAAAAATAAATAAAAAATACATGTATACATAACAAGAAATTACCTGTTTCCAATTTATAAAAAAATCAATGGTATGTGACTAAAATAGACTTGGTTGAGGAATGAATGAGAACATAACAGTGCAAAACTACACTACTGATTCATTATTAAAAGCATCATTTATACAGAGTATTAAGTCGATTGTAATGCAGTGCAATTCAAGAAATAACACCAATGAGAGTGAATACTCTATTGCTGTTATTTAATATGATGATCTTTGTCTATAGTTTCATAATTGGGATTGTCTAAAATGGAGGTATGAATAATACAGACAAAGTCACTTAAAGACTACCATTTTTAGAAGGAAACACTTAGATGACATAAGTTTAAAAAGATGTTGTTAAACGGGTGACATTTTAGAAAAGTGTATTTAAAGGAACTAAATGTATGCGTGTATCCAGAAAAAAGGTGTTTCAATGAAAGATCTATGACTCCATTATTTATAAGCGTCTCAAAACATTTGTTTTCTGGATTGACATTTCTTCAAAACAACAGACGGGATCATCTAACACAATTGATGGGCTACCATCCAACATAATTTGAAAATTTCATGAGGACATATATGGTGAGAAAAAAAAACTACTGGCAAGTAATTTATATAAGAAACTGTGACGACCATATATGGTGAGAAAAAAAAACACTTGTGTTAATGTCTAACTGACATTCTCTAGTAGGACCCATTCAGAAATTACTTGTATATCCATCACCGTAGACCATAACAAAAAATGGTACACACTTGCAATGGCTCTACTTGTTCTGCCTTTCAAATTTAAACAGCAGAAAAGAGGGCATTCAATACATCCTTAAGACAAAGAGAATTGGACAATCTATTCAAGAAACAAATTATAGCTAGTTTTAATACATTGATTGTTTTAATTATAATTTGGGATTATTAATTATTTCACCACCAGTGGAAATATGCTGGCTTAAAAAAAAGTTTAGTAGTCGGGGTATGTGACTACATTAGACTTGGTTGAGGAATGAATGAGAACATAACAGTGCAAAACTACACTACTGATTCATTATTAAAAGCATCATTTATACAGGGTATTAAGACGATTGTAATGCAGTGCAATTCAAGAAATAACACCAATGAGAGTGAATACTCTATTGCTGTTATTTAATATGATGATCTTTGTCTATAGTTTCATAATTGGGATTGTCTAAAATGGAGGTATGAATAATACAGACAAAGTCACTTAAAGTGTTTGAAAGGTAATTGATTAACTGATGTATGACATATATAGAAAAAAGTCTATCTGATTAGGCTCAATGAACTAACAAAACAATTAAGGATGTGCTTAGATAAGGTTTTGGAAATTGATTCTGATGTTCAAATTCTTTGTTTTTTCCCCTACAATACAGGGTAAAACATTCTGCTCCATAACACTCATATATGACTGCAATATCTGATAAAGGGTCATTTACCAAAATTCAAGGCAGACTAGATTTCTTTTCTTTCGATTTAAGTCCAAAATACTACCAATGCAAAATTTATGATCTGATCGAGTGAACCTTTTCCCGCTAATTTTTCAAAAATTAAATATCTGGAAAAGGATCTCCCCAACCATCAAAATTTTAAGCTTTTTCTTAACCCAAAATTTTCTAGCTTTATGCATCAATTTCAAAATCTAGGTTTTTTTTAAGTTTCACTTCAATACATCCTTAAGACGAAGAGACTTTGACAATCTATTCAAGAAGCAAATAATAGCTAGTTTTAAGACATTAATTGTTTTAATTATAATTTGGGAATATTGATTATTTCCCCACCAGTGGAAATATGCCGGCTAAAAAAAGGTTTAGTAGTCAGGGTATGTGACTACAATAGACTTGGTTGAGGAATGAATGAGAACATGAAGAAATAACAACAATGAGCGTGAATACTCTACTGCTGTTATTTAATATGATGATCTTCGTCTATAGTTTCATATATTGGATTGTCTAAAATGGAGGTATGAATAATACAGACAAAGTCACTTAAAGACTACCATTTTTAGAAGGAAACACTTAGATGACATAAGTTTAAAAAGATGTTGCTAACAGTCAGAGAAAAACTTTACCTAATTGTCCAATGCCAAAATATAGGTATTTACAGATGGAGTACTGTGAAGGTACATAAATGTAATATTTAGTATGGTTTTAATTTACCAATAACAAATTCAGTATCTATACCAATTAAAACAATTGTCAAAGATTTAATTACTGTTTTGAACGGGTGACATTTTAGAAAAGTGTATTTGAAGGAACTAAATGTATGCGTGTATCCAGAAAGAAGGTGTTTCAATGAAAATTCTATGACTCCATTATTTATAAGAGTCTCAAAACATCTGTTTTCTGGATTGACATTTCTTCAAAACAACAGACGGGATCATCTAACACAATTTGAAAATTTCATGAGGACATATATGGTGAGAAAAAAACCCACTGGCAAGTAATTTATATAAGAAACTGTGACGACCATATATGGTGAGAAAAAAACCCATTTGTGTTAATGTCTAACTGACATTCTCTAGTAGGACCCATTCAGACAATTACTTGTATATCCATCACCGTAGACCATGACAAAAAATGGTATACTCGTGCAATGGCTCTACTTGTTCTGCCTTTCAAATTTAGACAGCAGAAAAGAGGGCATTCAAACATGAAAAAATGAGAAGAATTTAAATTTTTACTGGGCTGTTAATTCTATTTCATTCTATATTAATGGTATATTGTTTTATTTAGAATTGGTAATTACATATCCTTAGTTGATTGTAGCCATCTAAAATTGTTTTAAAGTCTTTCTGCATTTACAATCAAATTGCTTTATTATAACTATTTTGTTCTTGTTGTTATTGGTTTTGGTAGGTGGCTTACTTATTTAGTTATGGCGCCTTAAATTCATATAACATAAATATTATGTATATGCATTCAGTCCTTAATTTATTTTTTGTATTTCATTTTGGCAAGTAATTTATATATAGATGATGAGTGATGAGAAAAAAACGTATAATTGTGATATTTGTAACACAGCTTTTTTGCAGTCATCATCTCTGAACACACACAAGCAAATTCCTCCCTGAACCTGCCTGGAATTCATGTTAGAAAGATTTTTTGTGTAAAGGGGGACTTTAAACGGATTCCCTCTACGAAATCAGTCTGATGAGGCTGTCATGTCATTGACATCAATGTAAGAAAGTACTCTCCATTCTAACAGAAGTCTTCTTATTTATCTTTTTTTCTTGTATAAATTTACCATTTGACTTTTCGTTTCAACCATCATTTGTATTGATGAACAGACAACTGTGTCAATCAACAAATAACTACTTGTTTTCAAAGTGCCATGATATATTGATATCACAGATTGTGTTAATTGTAAACGCTGATAAGAGTGTAATTCAACAAAAAAATATGATTTTTTTTTCATTTTCTCTTTAAAAAATTGCAATACTTTGCCAAATAAAACGTGCAATAAAAAAAATCTGCTAAAAATATTATTTTCAATCATTGCCTGGTTCAATCATTTCATGTGTGAAATTATACAGTAGTATCCCTTTCAATGCTTTTGTGAGACAGGATTCCAAGACTTTTACCCAAGAGAATTCAGAACAAATGCAAATTATAATTTCAATTAAATATTGAAGCCATGGTCTTCATGGTAAATGACAAAACATATTTTGATAATTACATTTTCAGATGAGGAGGATAAAAGTGAAAATGGACAGAAAGGTCTAGAATGAGGAGTCAGATTTTATGATCCTTTAGCTGCTGCTACCATAGTGTGGATAAAAAATCTAATATATGGTATACTATACATTATTTGAGTTAAGTTAAATGGTTTTTAAAATATTTTGATTGCTTTTATTACTTTTTTTTTATTTCATTCTGATGGTGGTCAGTTCACCTCTTAAATGGGAAAAAAGCTGCTTGATGGAGTGTCGTTTACGATTGATGTAGACAACAAAATATATTGCATAGTAGATTATCATAGGTAAATTTCTTATACATTGGGATATAATTTAAGTTCAAGGTCCCACAGAGGGCATTTTTAGTCAACAATTATGATGAAAACATACGCAATATAGGCAACAACTATATGGTGGAAGAAATTAAGCAATCAAATGTGAAACAAGGAGAAGAAATTAAAAATACTAATGAACTATTAATCAATATTGTTTTATTTAGAATTGGTAATTACATATCCTTAGTTGATTGTAGCCATTTAAAATTGTTTTAAAGTCTTTCTGCATATACAATCAAATTTCTTTATTATTATTATTTTGTTCTTGTTGTTATTGGTTTTGGTAGGTGGCTTACTTATTTAGTTATGGGGCCTTAAATTCATTTAACATAAATATTATGTATATGCATTCAGTCCTTAATTTATTTTTTGTATTTCATTTTGGCAAGTAATTTATATATAGACGATGAGTGATGAGAAAAAAACGTATTATTGTGATATTTGTAACACAGCTTTTTTGCAGTCATCATCTCTGAACACACACAAGCAAATTTCTCCCTGAACCTGCCTGGAATTCATGTTAGAAAGATTCTTTGTGTAAAGGGGGACTTTAAAAGGATTCCCTCTACGAAACCAGTCTGATGAGGCTGTCATGTCATTGACATCAATGTAAGAAAGTACTCTCCATTCTACCAGAAGTCTTCTTATTTATCTTTTTTTCTTGCATAAATTTACCATTTGACTTTTCGTTTCAACCATCATTTGTATTGATGAACAGACAACTGTGTCAATCAACAAATAACTACTTGTTTTCAAAGTGCCATGACATATTGATATCACAAATTGTGTTAATTGTAAACGCTGATAAGAGTGTAATTCAACAAAAAAATATGATTTTTTTTTCATTTTCGCTTTAAAAAATTGCAATACTTTGCCAAATAAAACGTGCAATAAAAAAAATCTGCTAAAAATATTATTTTCAATCATTGCCTGGTTCAATCATTTCATGTGTGAAATTATACAGTAGGATCCCTTTCAATGCTTTTGTGAGACAGGATTCCAAGACTTTTACCCAAGAGAATTCAGAACAAATGCAAATTATAATTTCAATTAAATATTGAAGCCATGGTCTTCATGGTAAATGACAAAACATATTTTGATAATTACAATTTCCAATGAGGAGGATAAAAGTGAAAATGGAGAAAAAGGTCTAGAATGAGGAGTCAGATTTTATGATCCTTTAGCTGCTGCTACCATAGTGTGGATAAAAAATCTAATATATGGTATACTATACATTATTTGAGTTAAGTTAAATGGTTTTTAAAATATTTTGATTGCTTCTATTACTTTTTTTTTATTTCATACTGATGGTGGTCAGTTCACCTCTTAAATGGGAAAAAAGCTGCTTGATGGAGTGTTGTTTACGATTGATGTAGACAACAAAATATATTGTATAGAAGATTATCATAGGTAAATTGCTTATACATTGGGATATAATTTAAGTTCAAGGTCCCACAGAGGGCATTTTTAGTTAACAATTATGATGAAAACATACGCAATATAAGCAACAACTATGGTGGAAGAAATTAAGCAATCAAATGTGAAACAAGGAGAAGAAATTAAAAATACTAATGAACTATTAATCAATATTGTTTTATTTAGAATTGGTTATTACATATCCTTAGTTGATTGTAGCCAATTAAAATTGTTTTAGTCAAACTGAATTCACAACCAAATTGCTTTATTATAATTATTTTGTTCTTGTTGTTATCAGTTTTGGTAGGTGGCTTACTTATTAAGTTATGGCACTTTAAATTCATATAACATAAATATTATGTATATGCATTCAGTCCTTAATTTATTTTAGTATTTCATATTGGCAAGTTATTTATATATGAAACATAAATATAGCAAATTCATGTTTAGGTTCTAAACACACATAGCCCATGATACATGCAAGCTTGAGGCAAATGCGCACATAGCACAAGGTTTATAAAACAGCATTGAAAAGATACAAAGAATTGGTAACACCTAACAGGCATGGCTTAAACATTTGAAACACACTACACCAACATAGGAAGGTGCATGCATGGCTTAAACATTTGAAACACACTACACCAACATAGGAAGGTGCATAAATACACAATTGTTGAAGGAATTTAAGTCAAGGAAGAAAAATTATATCTAGGCTATTCTGATTTATTAGATTATTATAAACCATCTATTAATTGATTAAAGGGACTATTCTAACAATTGCCTTTTTTAATTGAAACTTAAAAATTGTTAGATTAATCAGAATGAAAACAAAACATAATTTTTAAATGATCCACCTGAATTTCTAGATTGGGTAAACGAAAACAAAACATTACAAGATGAAGATAATATGAATTGGAAGGAAAATGGTAGGAAACAGCTGAAATTGCTGAAAGACTATAAACTTTCAAATGGTGCTGATGTGGTGCTTACATAAAACCAGAAGTGCATAATTTAGCCTAGATCTCCTAAAAGTAAGACATGCTTGTATTTATAAAAGAACTAACAGGAAAACACAATGATAACATTTATAGCCAGAACAGCTAAAAAAAACCTGAAGTGATGCTCACATTTCTTGAAAGTTGTAGAATAGGGGATGAAACACCTACTTGCAAGATGCATACTGGCCAAATCAAGTTTAATTGGCTGGTAAGATAGCTTACACACCATGACAACAGATGGTTGGGAGGTGGCATAGGTTACAGCCAACTATAACTGTTGTACTTGCAAATGGTACTGACGACAAACCATGATGACAACATTGGCCTAATGATAGATTGCAGCTGGCAGATGACTATTCATGGGAGAAAGGATTCCATGACTTTTACCTGGAAAAATTCAGAACAGGTGAAGCAGAAGAGAAAAAAAATGTTCCTTTAGCTGCTGCCAACAAAATGTTATTCAAACACATGTAGATAAAAAAAATCTAATATATAGTATACTTTACAAAAGTTGAAGTTAAATGGTTTTAGAAATATTATGATTGCTTTATTACTTCTTTTTATTGCATTCCATGTAAACCAGGATGTACAAGCAATACAAATGTATATTAAGTATGTTGTCAGTAATTTATGTTGATAATGTGTAGAATTATAGAGTGGTATCCCTTTAAATGTTTCTGGGAGACAGGATTCCATGACTTTTACTTAGGAAAATAGGTGAAGCAGAAGAGCAAAACAATGTTCCTTTAGCTGCTGCCAACAAAGTGTTATTCAAACACATGTGGATACAAAAAATCTTCCTAAGATTATAAAACAATACGTTGCATAAAGAGTTTTGGATTGAGTGAACCTTATATTCATTAATACTGATGATATCTATAAACAATAACAGCAACAGCTTTAAAAGTCATTTAAGATGCACTGAGGAGCAGTACAACAATCATTAATTATTTTTTTTGTAGTTACTAATAACACCAAATATCTATCTTTGTTTTTCAAAGACATAATCAAAGTACTATTTCAAGTAAATAGGATATTTCAGTCTGCACCAAAAAAAAATCAACTTTTAGTCAAAAACCAATATTTACACATTTGGCGTAGATGTTTAAATAAAGTTTTGCAAAAATCTAATCGTTTAAATAAAGTTTAATTAGTTCATTTATTGGCAGCATGTGACAACAATAGACTTGGTTGAAGAATAAATGAGAACATAAGGTGCAAAACTACACTAACATATTATATCTCACTTGAAACTGCAATTCATTATTAAAAGCATCATTTAACCTGGGTATCAAGATCATCGTAACGCAGTGCAATGCAAGAAATAACACCAATACAAGAGAATACTGTATTGCTATTATTTTATATGATGATCTTTGTCTATAGTTTCATATATGGGATTGTCTAAAATAAAAGTATGAATAATACAGACAAAGTCACTTAAAGACCAGCATTTTTAGAAGGAAGCACTTAGATAACACAAGTTTAAAAAGATGTTGTTAACAGTCAGTTAAAAACTTGACCTTGTCCACTGCCAAAACATAAGTATTTACAGATGTAAACAGTCTGCCAAAATTAAGTTCTGCAAAAATCTAATGGTTTGAATTAAGTTTAATTAGTTTATTTGTTGGGGCATGTGACTACAATAGTCTTGGTTGAAGAATGAATGAGAACATGAGGTGCAAAACTACACTACAACATTTTATATCTCTTTGAAACAGCAATTCATTATTAAAAGCATCATTTAATCAGGGTATCAAGATCATCGTAATGCAGTGCAACGCAAGAAATAACACCAATACAAGGGAATACTCATTTGCTGTTATTTAATATGATGATCTTTGTCTATAGTTTCATATATGGGATTGTCTAAAATAAAAGTATGAATAATACAGACAAAGTCACTTAAAGACAAGCATTTCTCTATCTTACACCAAAGTGACAGAAACCAGCAGTGTTTGTCCTGAACCAGAAAAATGGGAAATAAAACAGACAGAAATATGAATTGCTGCAAAAAACTGTACACAATTTCATACTGTACTTTATGTATGATTGGATAAGCAAAACAATTAGTCAATTAACCTATCGAACAACAAAAGCTTGAAAGAGAGCAACAGTAGGTGGACTTAATATACCTTTTATTAAAAGGGAGAGAAGCAATGAAAGTTAAAATTCCAAGTAGACCATTAAAAAAGCTCAATTGTTAAAAAACAGATCATTTATATTGCTAAAAGAACATATATGCTTACATATCTTCCTAAAGGACAATTGGAGAATGGTTATTTTCTGACAAGAGCTATTTTTAAACAATATTCTACTTTCTACATTGTAGGAAAAAAAGCTTAGATCATCTTGAGATTATCAAACCAAAATCAAACAGAAATATATTTTACATTCCAACAGTTTCATTGATGATAAAAAAATAAATAAAAATACATGTATACATAACAAGAAATTACCTGTTTCTAATTTATAAAAAATCAATGGTATGTGACTTCAATAGACTTGGTTGAGGAATGAATGAGAACATAACAGTGCAAAACTACACTACTGATTCATTATTAAAAGCATCATTTATACAGGGTATTAAGACGATTGTAATGCAGTGCAATTTAAGAAATAACACCAATGAGAGTGAATACTCTATTGCTGTTATTTAATATGATAATCTTTGTCTATAGTTTCATAATTGGGATTGTCTAAAATGGAGGTATGAATAATACAGACAAAGTCACTTAAAGACTACCATTTTTAGAAGGAAACACTTAGATGACATAAGTTTAAAAAGATGTTGTTAAACAGGTGAAATTTTAGAAAAATGTAATTAAAGGAACTAAATGTATGCGTGTATCCAGAAAGAAGGTGTTTCAATGAAATTACATTTATCAAATACCTAGAACTTTTATCTTTTCAGGGGAGTTGAGAATTAATATAATTTATAATGTGTGATATTATAGAGTGGTATCCTTTTAAATGCTTTTGGAAGACAGAATTCAAAGACTTTTACCTAGGAGCATTCAGAAGAGGTGAAGAAGAAGAGCATTCAAGAACTAATGGATGGTTTTGATTGCTTGAATAAATGAACAATTGAATGCAAATTATATATTTCAATTAAAAAATTGAAGTCATGGTGTACATGGAAAATGACAATGCAGGTTTTGATAATCAAATTTTCAGACATTGTTAGGAGGATAAAAGTGAAAATGGAGGGAAAGGTCTAGCAGTTAGACAGCAAACGGATTTAATGGCTTCTTAGGTCAAGACATTGGTCAAGTGATAAAAGGTCAGAGTTTACGATATATATTAGTAAACGTGCATGCCTCATGGTTTTTGGATGTGTTCAATTCTAGATTGAATAAGCATAAGCTTCCTTATTTTATATAATTATTATTAAAAAGTGTTGTTCAAGTGTTATAAATTCACAAGTGAAGTGAAACTTTTTTTCTGAAAATTTGCTGCGGTGTATGAAAATCCCTTATAATTCTTTAAATAGGTTTGGTAACGTATTGAGCGGTATACATTATGAAGTAAAACCAGATCACAAAAACTCTGGATACGCAATTGTGTCAGCTTATTCCTTGCGAAGAAGCGATCAAAGGGAGATAACTGGGTACCTGCATCATAGGATACTGCAAGTTATAACAACAGTAAATTAGAGTAAAATTAATGATTGAAGTTATATTTCAACACTTTCTTGAATAACTTTTCGATATTTCATGTTCCTCTTCTACTTTAACATTAAATTACTATAACAATTATTTTGTTTTTCTTTTTTAGAGATCATATGGACTACCAGATAGTGGTATTCTTGAAGCCAGTCTCAGATTGACATGGGGTAGAGGAGCAGAAATAGAAAATGATGGGGCTATAGGTAGAATATGATCTTATGTTCAGTCAGAAACAGTCCCTCATATCTTTAACAATCAAGTGCCAACATAAAGGCATGCAAAATACACCTTTCTTCCCAGGTAGAAATTTATAAAAGTAAGAAATAACACCGATTCTTTTGTGTGTAATGAAACAATAAATATTTACTATAACAATATTATTCATGCTACTTTTTTTTCTTTTTAGTTGAATCCAATTATTGGTCAAACAACATCAGCAAGCTCTATGAGTTTTTATTAAATATGATCATCAATAATCTTTGTCTTAAGTTTCAGATAGAGGTTTGTATTTACAAAAATCCACAATTAAGACAAAGACACTTCGATTAGCTTTTCTAGACGCAAATAATTGCTAGTTACAATACAATAATTGTTTTTAATTTCTAAATTAAAGAATTCAAAAAACACATTCATTTCATTATAATGTGTTTTGTAGTTACAAATACAACCAATTTTTTAATGTGGTTATTTAACGTCATGACTATCAAAGCACTTAGTTCACAGTTGTAACGTGGCAAAAAAAGATAAAGAAAAAAAACATTTAGAGATTTTGCTTATTGAACAAATATTGAAGGGATGACTGTTGTTGGTAATGAGCAACATCATGTGCAACTGTCTGGTATATCTGAGCTGTGATGACAAATTTGAAAAGATAAAGAAAAGAAAGTACATAAAGATTTTGCTCGTGGACTGCTTGTTGAAGGAAAACATGTTGCTGGTAAAAATATATCATTCTTTGTGACTGGTCAGTAATTTGTGGTGTGCAGTATAGCTAGACCAAACAAAGCTAAAATATCTTTATTGTCAACACAACTAAAAATGCAAAGGATTAAAACTGTAGAAAGTAAATTAATATTTTTTTTTTAATAAATTGGATCCAGCCATGTGAAAAATCTTGAAGCAAACTTTATTCCGAAGTCCTTTTTATACATGGGAATAATTAAATATTTCTAAATACTACACCTAATTACTTTAAAATACATGACTAATGAAGGCAAATAAATAGTGATCAAGATTCGGTTATCTGTCAATATTTGTGTATAAGAACAATGCTAATGCTTTCATATATCTTTGAAGATGAACATTGATTGAACCAGTGTTTTTATTCTTCCCTTTCTTAATTTAGAGATAAGACTAAAACACGTTGAATTAATAGCTTCATAATTTAATTTAGCATCAGTGCAGCTTATGTTCAGTCAGAAACAGACCCTCATATCTTTGACAATCAAGTGCCAACATAAAATCATGCAAGATTACACCTTTGTTCCTATGTTGATATTTATTAAAAGAAAGAAATAACACCAATTATTTTGCTGTTATTTAATATGATCATCAAAGGTCTTTGTCTAAAGTTTCAGATAGAGGTTTGTATTTACAAAAATCCACAATTAAGACAAAGACACTTTGATTATCTATTCTAGAAGCAATTAATTGCTAGTTACAACACAATAATTGTTTTTAATGGTAATGAGGGATTTTGAATTCTTTTACCATCAGTGGAAATATGCTGAATTATTTACAGATTAAGTTCAATATTAATTTAGGAAACCTAACATTATTATAAACAAAGGTAATAACTATTATAAATTTCCAACATGTCTTATTTATTATGTCTGAATGATGCTAGTACCAGATACATGTCCATTCAATTGTCAAAAAAGCCAATATCACAGTCAGAAAATTCAGTACTTGGAGAAATTCTTAAGCAGGACCTTAAATAACAATTTCAGTGATAATGAATGCCATTCTAACACCCAAATATACCATAAAAAAAGGTTTGAAGTCAACGAATATGTTACACTCATAAATATATATATTAAGACCCTTCTACAACAAAATTTGTTCTACATGCACACGTATAAAAATTGCGGTTTTTATCCAATGCAATCATAGGTTTGAACGTAGTTTTCAATTTAGACTTGTATATATATATATCAAAATATAAATAGTGATACAAAAGATAACTCTTCTTTTTAGAAGTAATTACAAACACTAGTAAGTTAATTGTGAAAAAATAGTGATCTGACCTCTGTCTGTCTGATTGTCTGTTGGTATAGTTAGCATTAAATATTCTTATACAATTTAACAACTATAATCTGAATTTATAGCATTCATTTTACATAAATAAAATTCAAAATAATTGACAAATAATACATATTATAAAAACATAAAAATATTCCTTGAGATATGCATATTAAAAATATAACGAAAAGGAACATGTATTAACCAATTGTTTAAAAGTTACATACAATTGATATATAACACTGAAAATCAATAACGAAATTAATTTGAATCAATTAAGATGATTCAGTTATGTTTCTTTATAACATATTATTTATTAAAGAAAATCTGTGTCTAATCAAGGATTCTCATAGTGACACGTTTCAAATCCGCGGTCTGGTGCACACATTTCAAGTAAAGAGGATATTTCAGTCTGCACCAAAAAAAAATCAACTTTTAGTCAAAGACAAATATTTAGACATTTGGCGTAGATGTTTAAATAAAGTTTTGCAAAAATCTAATGGTTTAAATAAAGTTTAGTTAGTTCATTTGTTGGCAGCATGTGACAACAATAGACTTGGTTGAAGAATGAATGAGAACATAAGGTGGAAACTACACTATAACATATTATATCTCACTTCAAACAGCAACTAATTATTAAAAGCATCTTTTAAATAGGGTATCAAGATCATCGTAATGCAGTGCAATGCAAAAAATAACACCAATACTAGAGAATACTCTATTGCTGTTACTTAATATGATGATCTTTGTCTATAGTTTCATATATATGGGATTGTCTAAAATAAAAGTATGAATAATACAGACAAAGTCACTTAAAGACAAGCATTTTTAGATTTTTTTAGAAGGAAGCACTTAGATAACACAAGTTTAAAAAGATGTTGTTAACAGTCAGAGAAAAACTTGACCTTGTCCATTGCCAAGACATAAGTATTTACAGACGTATACAGTCTGCCAAAATTAAGTTCTGCAAAAATCTAATGGTTTGAATTAAGTTTAATTAGATCATTTGTTGGGGAATGTGACTTCAATAGACTTGGTTGAAGAATGAATGAGAACATAAGGTGGGAAACTACACTATAACATATTATATCTCACTTGAAACAGCAAATAATTATTGAAAGCATCATTTAATAAGGGTATCAATCGTAATGCAGTGCGATTCAAGAAATAACACCAATACAAGAGAATACTCTATTGCTGTTATTTAATATGATGATCTTTGTCTATAGTTTCATATAAGGGATTGTCTAAAATAAAAGTATGAATAATACAGACAAAGTCACTTAAAGACTAGCATTTCTCTATTATACACCAAAATGACAGAAACCAGCAATGTTTGGCATAAGTCCTGAACAAGAAAAATTGGAAATAAAACTGACAATAATATGAATTGCTGCAAAAGACTGTAGACAATTTCATACTGTACTTGATCTATGAATGGATAAGCGAAACAATTAGTCAATTAACCTGTCCAACATCAAAAGCTTGAAAGAGAGCAACAGTAGGTGGACTTAGTATACCTTTTATTAAAAGGGAGAGAAGTAAGTTAAAATGCCAAATAGACAATTAAAAAAGCTCAATTGTTAAACAAAATATCATTTATATTGCTAAAAGAACATATATGCTTATATATCTTCCTAAAGGACAATTGGTGAATGGTAGTTTTCTGACTAGAGCAATGTTCAAACAATATTCTACTTTCTACATTGTAGGGAAAAAAAGCTTAGATCATCTTGAGATAATCAAACCAAAATCAAACAGGAATATATTTTAGATTCTGTGATTGCTTCAGTTTCATTGATGCTTAAAAAAAAGCATATATGTATACATTACAAGAAATCAGCACAAGTAATGTTTAACTGAAGAACCTTATGTGTACTGTAATAAATTACATTTATCAAATACCTAGAACTTTAATCTTTTCCAGGGAGTTGAGAATTAATAAAGTTTATAATGTGTGATATTATAGAGTGGTATCCTTTTAAATGCTTTTGGAAGACAGAATTTCAAGACTTTTACCTAGGAGAATTCAGAAGAGGTGAAGAAGAAGGGCATTCAAGAACTAATGGATGGTTATGATTGCTTGAATAAATGATCAATTGAATGCAAATTATATATTTCAATAAAAAAATTGAAGCCATGGTGTACATGGAAAATGACAATGCAGGTTTTGATAATCATATTTTCAGACAAGGAGGATAAAAGTGAAAATAGAGGGAAAGGTCTAGCAGTTACACAGCAAACGATTTAATGGCTTCTAAGGTTAAGACATTGGTCACTTGATAAAAGGTCAGTTTACGATATTTTGGTAAACGTGCATGCCTCATGGTTTTTGGATGTGTTTTTTCTTATTTGTACTTGTACATTTATAAAAATCAAAGTGTTCAATTCTAGATTCAATAAGCTTCCTTATTTTACATAATTATTATTAAAAAGTGTTGTTCAAGTGTTATAACTTTTTTTCTGAAAATTTGCGGAGGTTTTCAGGAAAATCCCTTATAATTCCTTAAATATGTTTGGCAACGTATTGCGGGGTATAAAATATGAAGTAAAACCATTTTTGACTCTTTCAGATCACAAAAACTCTGGATTCAGCTGGTGAGAAAAAGGCAGCCAAGCATAAGGCTAAGAAACCAGCAACAAAGAAAGCAGCCATTACATATCCCTTTGCCAGCCTCCTTGGCAATCTTCAATTCTTGGGATAGCACATATGGATCTTTCTTTCTTTTTTTATTGAACCAAATTGTCTTCAACAGCATCTTTGAACTCTGATCTAAGAAGTCTGCATGCTTCCTGACCTAGTCGTCCATTGCACATTGTCAAGCGACATACCACAAGATTCCTCAAGTTAATGAAGTCTGACCATGTCCAGATTTTATATTGAGAGTGGTATCCCTTTAAATGCTTTTGGAAGACAGAATTCTAAGACTTTTACCTAGGTGAATTCAGAAGAGGTGAAGAAGAAGGGCATTCAAGAACTAATGGATGGTTTTGATTGCTTGAATAAATGATCAATTAAATGCAAATTATATATTTCAATAAAAAAATTGAAGCCATGGTGTACATGGAAAATGACAATGCAGGTTTTGATAATCAAATTTTCAGACAAGGAGGATAAAAGTGAAAATAGAGGGAAAGGTCTAGCAGTTAGACAGCAAACGATTTAATGGCTTCTAAGGTTAAGACATTGGTCACTTGATAAAAGGTCAGTTTACGATATTTTGGTAAACGTGCATGCCTCATGGTTTTTGGATGTGTTTTTTCTTATTTGTACTTGTACATTTATAAAAATCAAAGTGTTCAATTCTAGATTCAATAAGCTTCCTTATTTTACATAATTATTATTAAAAAGTGTTGTTCAAGTGTTATAACTTTTTTTCTGAAAATTTGCGGAGGTTTTCAGGAAAATCCCTTATAATTCCTTAAATATGTTTGGCAACGTATTGCGGGGTATAAAATATGAAGTAAAACCATTTTTGACTCTTTCAGATCACAAAAACTCTGGATTCAGCTGGTGAGAAAAAGGCAGCCAAGCATAAGGCTAAGAAACCAGCAACAAAGAAAGCAGCCATTACATATCCCTTTGCCAGCCTCGTTGGCAATCTTCAATTCTTGGGATAGCACATATGGATCTTTCTTTCTTTTTTTATTGAACCAAATTGTCTTCAACAGCATCTTTGAACTCTGCAGGTTTTGATAATCAAATTTTCAGACAAGGAGGATAAAAGTGAAAATGGAGGGAAATGTCTAGCAGTTAGACAGCAAACGATTTAATGGCTTCTAAGGTTAAGACATTGGTCACGTGATAAAAGGTCAGAGTTTACGATATTTTGGTAAACGTTCATGCCTCATGGTTTTTGGATGTGTTTTGTCGTATTTGTACTCGTACATTTATAAAAATCAAAGTGTTCAATTCTAGATTGAATAAGCTTCCTTATTTTATATAATTATTATTAAAAAGTGTTGTTCAAGTGTTATAAATTCATAGAACATATGGATCATTTTTTCTTTTTTTATTAAACCAAATTGTCTTCAACAGCAACTTTGAACTCTGATCTAAGAAGTCTGCATGCTTCCTGACCTAGTCGTCCATTGCACATTGTCACGCAGTTCATGAAGTCTGACCATGCTAAGATTTTATATTGAGAGTGGTATCCCTTTAAACGCTTTGAGAAGACAGAATTCCAAGACTTTTACAAGGAGCATAAAGAAGAGGTGAAGAAGAAGAGCATTCAAGAACTAATGGAAGCCAGCTGCAAAGAAACCAGCTGGAGAGAAAAAGGCAGCCAAGCCTAAGGCTATGAAACCAGCAGCAAAGAAAGCAGCCGTTACATATTTCAAGGAATTATGAGTGTTTTCAAAGACATACATGTAATTAGATAAAACTTCAACTTAATGCCTAAGGTCATCATCATCTAATAAAATAGTTGCTGCCAATGTTTCTACAGTGAACAAAACTGGTACCAGTTTATTCATCCCTTTGCCAGCCTCGTAGGCAATCTTCAATTCTTGAGATAGCACATATGGATCTTTCTTTCATCTTTTATTAAACAAATTATCTTCAACAGCATCTTTAAACTCTAATCTAAGAAGTCTGCATGCTTCCTGACCTAGTCGTCCATTGCACATTGTCAAGCGACATACCACAAGATTCCTCAAGTTAATGAAGTCTGACCATGTCCAGATTTTATATTGAGAGTGGTATCCCTTTAAATGCTTTTGGAAGACAGAATTCTAAGACTTTTACCTAGGTGAATTCAGAAGAGGTGAAGAAGAAGGGCATTCAAGAACTAATGGATGGTTTTGATTGCTTGAATAAATGATCAATTAAATGCAAATTATATATTTCAATTAAAAAATTGAAGCCATGGTGTATATGGAAAATGACAATGCAGGTTTTGATAATCAAATTTTCAGACAAGGAGGATAAAAGTGAAAATGGAGGGAAATGTCTAGCAGTTAGACAGCAAACGATTTAATGGCTTCTAAGGTTAAGACATTGGTCACGTGATAAAAGGTCAGAGTTTACGATATTTTGGTAAACGTTCATGCCTCATGGTTTTTGGATGTGTTTTGTCGTATTTGTACTCGTACATTTATAAAAATCAAAGTGTTCAATTCTAGATTGAATAAGCTTCCTTATTTTATATAATTATTATTAAAAAGTGTTGTTCAAGTGTTATAAATTCATAGAACATATGGATCATTTTTTCTTTTTTTATTAAACCAAATTGTCTTCAACAGCAACTTTGAACTCTGATCTAAGAAGTCTGCATGCTTCCTGACCTAGTCGTCCATTGCACATTGTCACGCAGTTCATGAAGTCTGACCATGCTAAGATTTTATATTGAGAGTGGTATCCCTTTAAACGCTTTGAGAAGACAGAATTCCAAGACTTTTACAAGGAGCATAAAGAAGAGGTGAAGAAGAAGAGCATTCAAGAACTAATGGAAGCCAGCTGCAAAGAAACCAGCTGGAGAGAAAAAGGCAGCCAAGCCTAAGGCTATGAAACCAGCAGCAAAGAAAGCAGCCGTTACATATTTCAAGGAATTATGAGTGTTTTCAAAGACATACATGTAATTAGATAAAACTTCAACTTAATGCCTAAGGTCATCATCATCTAATAAAATAGTTGCTGCCAATGTTTCTACAGTGAACAAAACTGGTACCAGTTTATTCATCCCTTTGCCAGCCTCGTAGGCAATCTTCAATTCTTGAGATAGCACATATGGATCTTTCTTTCATCTTTTATTAAACAAATTATCTTCAACAGCATCTTTAAACTCTAATCTAAGAAGTCTGCATGCTTCCTGACCTAGTCGTCCATTGCACATTGTCAAGCGACATACCACAAGATTCCTCAAGTTAATGAAGTCTGACCATGTCCAGATTTTATATTGAGAGTGGTATCCCTTTAAATGCTTTTGGAAGACAGAATTCTAAGACTTTTACCTAGGTGAATTCAGAAGAGGTGAAGAAGAAGGGCATTCAAGAACTAATGGATGGTTTTGATTGCTTGAATAAATGATCAATTAAATGCAAATTATATATTTCAATTAAAAAATTGAAGCCATGGTGTATATGGAAAATGACAATGCAGGTTTTGATAATCAAATTTTCAGACAAGGAGGATAAAAGTGAAAATGGAGGGAAATGTCTAGCAGTTAGACAGCAAACGATTTAATGGCTTCTAAGGTTAAGACATTGGTCACGTGATAAAAGGTCAGAGTTTACGATATTTTGGTAAACGTTCATGCCTCATGGTTTTTGGATGTGTTTTGTCGTATTTGTACTCGTACATTTATAAAAATCAAAGTGTTCAATTCTAGATTGAATAAGCTTCCTTATTTTATATAATTATTATTAAAAAGTGTTGTTCAAGTGTTATAAATTCATAGAACATATGGATCATTTTTTCTTTTTTTATTAAACCAAATTGTCTTCAACAGCAACTTTGAACTCTGATCTAAGAAGTCTGCATGCTTCCTGACCTAGTCGTCCATTGCACATTGTCACGCAGTTCATGAAGTCTGACCATGCTAAGATTTTATATTGAGAGTGGTATCCCTTTAAACGCTTTGAGAAGACAGAATTCCAAGACTTTTACAAGGAGCATAAAGAAGAGGTGAAGAAGAAGAGCATTCAAGAACTAATGGAAGCCAGCTGCAAAGAAACCAGCTGGAGAGAAAAAGGCAGCCAAGCCTAAGGCTATGAAACCAGCAGCAAAGAAAGCAGCCGTTACATATTTCAAGGAATTATGAGTGTTTTCAAAGACATTCATGTAATTAGATAAAACTTCAACTTAATGCCTAAGGTCATCATCATCTAATAAAATAGTTGCTGCCAATGTTTCTACAGTGAACAAAACTGGTACCAGTTTATTCATCCCTTTGCCAGCCTCGTAGGCAATCTTCAATTCTTGAGATAGCACATATGGATCTTTCTTTCATCTTTTATTAAACAAATTATCTTCAACAGCATCTTTAAACTCTAATCTAAGAAGTCTGCATGCTTCCTGACCTAGTCGTCCATTGCACATTGTCAAGCGACATACCACAAGATTCCTCAAGTTAATGAAGTCTGACCATGTCCAGATTTTATATTGAGAGTGGTATCCCTTTAAATGCTTTTGGAAGACAGAATTCTAAGACTTTTACCTAGGTGAATTCAGAAGAGGTGAAGAAGAAGGGCATTCAAGAACTAATGGATGGTTTTGATTGCTTGAATAAATGATCAATTAAATGCAAATTATATATTTCAATTAAAAAATTGAAGCCATGGTGTATATGGAAAATGACAATGCAGGTTTTGATAATCAAATTTTCAGACAAGGAGGATAAAAGTGAAAATGGAGGGAAATGTCTAGCAGTTAGACAGCAAACGATTTAATGGCTTCTAAGGTTAAGACATTGGTCACGTGATAAAAGGTCAGAGTTTACGATATTTTGGTAAACGTTCATGCCTCATGGTTTTTGGATGTGTTTTGTCGTATTTGTACTCGTACATTTATAAAAATCAAAGTGTTCAATTCTAGATTGAATAAGCTTCCTTATTTTATATAATTATTATTAAAAAGTGTTGTTCAAGTGTTATAAATTCATAGAACATATGGATCATTTTTTCTTTTTTTAATAAACCAAATTGTCTTCAACAGCAACTTTGAACTCTGATCTAAGAAGTCTGCATGCTTCCTGACCTAGTCGTCCATTGCACATTGTCACGCAGTTCATGAAGTCTGACCATGCTAAGATTTTATATTGAGAGTGGTATCCCTTTAAACGCTTTGAGAAGACAGAATTCCAAGACTTTTACAAGGAGCATAAAGAAGAGGTGAAGAAGAAGAGCATTCAAGAACTAATGGAAGCCAGCTGCAAAGAAACCAGCTGGAGAGAAAAAGGCAGCCAAGCCTAAGGCTATGAAACCAGCAGCAAAGAAAGCAGCCGTTACATATTTCAAGGAATTATGAGTGTTTTCAAAGACATACATGTAATTAGATAAAACTTCAACTTAATGCCTAAGGTCATCATCATCTAATAAAATAGTTGTTGCCAATGTTTCTACAGTGAACAAAACTGGTACCAGTTTATTCATCCCTTTGCCAGCCTCGTAGGCAATCTTCAATTCTTGAGATAGCACATATGGATCTTTCTTTCATCTTTTATTAAACAAATTATCTTCAACAGCATCTTTAAACTCTAATCTAAGAAGTCTGCATGCTTCCTGACCTAGTCGTCCATTGCACATTGTCAAGCGACATACCACAAGATTCCTCAAGTTAATGAAGTCTGACCATGTCCAGATTTTATATTGAGAGTGGTATCCCTTTAAATGCTTTTGGAAGACAGAATTCTAAGACTTTTACCTAGGTGAATTCAGAAGAGGTGAAGAAGAAGGGCATTCAAGAACTAATGGATGGTTTTGATTGCTTGAATAAATGATCAATTAAATGCAAATTATATATTTCAATTAAAAAATTGAAGCCATGGTGTATATGGAAAATGACAATGCAGGTTTTGATAATCAAATTTTCAGACAAGGAGGATAAAAGTGAAAATGGAGGGAAATGTCTAGCAGTTAGACAGCAAACGATTTAATGGCTTCTAAGGTTAAGACATTGGTCACGTGATAAAAGGTCAGAGTTTACGATATTTTGGTAAACGTTCATGCCTCATGGTTTTTGGATGTGTTTTGTCGTATTTGTACTCGTACATTTATAAAAATCAAAGTGTTCAATTCTAGATTGAATAAGCTTCCTTATTTTATATAATTATTATTAAAAAGTGTTGTTCAAGTGTTATAAATTCATAGAACATATGGATCATTTTTTCTTTTTTTATTAAACCAAATTGTCTTCAACAGCAACTTTGAACTCTGATCTAAGAAGTCTGCATGCTTCCTGACCTAGTCGTCCATTGCACATTGTCACGCAGTTCATGAAGTCTGACCATGCTAAGATTTTATATTGAGAGTGGTATCCCTTTAAACGCTTTGAGAAGACAGAATTCCAAGACTTTTACAAGGAGCATAAAGAAGAGGTGAAGAAGAAGAGCATTCAAGAACTAATGGAAGCCAGCTGCAAAGAAACCAGCTGGAGAGAAAAAGGCAGCCAAGCCTAAGGCTATGAAACCAGCAGCAAAGAAAGCAGCCGTTACATATTTCAAGGAATTATGAGTGTTTTCAAAGACATACATGTAATTAGATAAAACTTCAACTTAATGCCTAAGGTCATCATCATCTAATAAAATAGTTGCTGCCAATGTTTCTACAGTGAACAAAACTGGTACCAGTTTATTCATCCCTTTGCCAGCCTCGTAGGCAATCTTCAATTCTTGAGATAGCACATATGGATCTTTCTTTCATCTTTTATTAAACAAATTATCTTCAACAGCATCTTTAAACTCTAATCTAAGAAGTCTGCATGCTTCCTGACCTAGTCGTCCATTGCACATTGTCAAGCGACATACCACAAGATTCCTCAAGTTAATGAAGTCTGACCATGTCCAGATTTTATATTGAGAGTGGTATCCCTTTAAATGCTTTTGGAAGACAGAATTCTAAGACTTTTACCTAGGTGAATTCAGAAGAGGTGAAGAAGAAGGGCATTCAAGAACTAATGGATGGTTTTGATTGCTTGAATAAATGATCAATTAAATGCAAATTATATATTTCAATTAAAAAATTGAAGCCATGGTGTATATGGAAAATGACAATGCAGGTTTTGATAATCAAATTTTCAGACAAGGAGGATAAAAGTGAAAATGGAGGGAAATGTCTAGCAGTTAGACAGCAAACGATTTAATGGCTTCTAAGGTTAAGACATTGGTCACGTGATAAAAGGTCAGAGTTTACGATATTTTGGTAAACGTTCATGCCTCATGGTTTTTGGATGTGTTTTGTCGTATTTGTACTCGTACATTTATAAAAATCAAAGTGTTCAATTCTAGATTGAATAAGCTTCCTTATTTTATATAATTATTATTAAAAAGTGTTGTTCAAGTGTTATAAATTCATAGAACATATGGATCATTTTTTCTTTTTTTATTAAACCAAATTGTCTTCAACAGCAACTTTGAACTCTGATCTAAGAAGTCTGCATGCTTCCTGACCTAGTCGTCCATTGCACATTGTCACGCAGTTCATGAAGTCTGACCATGCTAAGATTTTATATTGAGAGTGGTATCCCTTTAAACGCTTTGAGAAGACAGAATTCCAAGACTTTTACAAGGAGCATAAAGAAGAGGTGAAGAAGAAGAGCATTCAAGAACTAATGGAAGCCAGCTGCAAAGAAACCAGCTGGAGAGAAAAAGGCAGCCAAGCCTAAGGCTATGAAACCAGCAGCAAAGAAAGCAGCCGTTACATATTTCAAGGAATTATGAGTGTTTTCAAAGACATACATGTAATTAGATAAAACTTCAACTTAATGCCTAAGGTCATCATCATCTAATAAAATAGTTGCTGCCAATGTTTCTACAGTGAACAAAACTGGTACCAGTTTATTCATCCCTTTGCCAGCCTCGTAGGCAATCTTCAATTCTTGAGATAGCACATATGGATCTTTCTTTCATCTTTTATTAAACAAATTATCTTCAACAGCATCTTTAAACTCTAATCTAAGAAGTCTGCATGCTTCCTGACCTAGTCGTCCATTGCACATTGTCAAGCGACATACCACAAGATTCCTCAAGTTAATGAAGTCTGACCATGTCCAGATTTTATATTGAGAGTGGTATCCCTTTAAATGCTTTTGGAAGACAGAATTCTAAGACTTTTACCTAGGTGAATTCAGAAGAGGTGAAGAAGAAGGGCATTCAAGAACTAATGGATGGTTTTGATTGCTTGAATAAATGATCAATTAAATGCAAATTATATATTTCAATTAAAAAATTGAAGCCATGGTGTATATGGAAAATGACAATGCAGGTTTTGATAATCAAATTTTCAGACAAGGAGGATAAAAGTGAAAATGGAGGGAAATGTCTAGCAGTTAGACAGCAAACGATTTAATGGCTTCTAAGGTTAAGACATTGGTCACGTGATAAAAGGTCAGAGTTTACGATATTTTGGTAAACGTTCATGCCTCATGGTTTTTGGATGTGTTTTGTCGTATTTGTACTCGTACATTTATAAAAATCAAAGTGTTCAATTCTAGATTGAATAAGCTTCCTTATTTTATATAATTATTATTAAAAAGTGTTGTTCAAGTGTTATAAATTCATAGAACATATGGATCATTTTTTCTTTTTTTATTAAACCAAATTGTCTTCAACAGCAACTTTGAACTCTGATCTAAGAAGTCTGCATGCTTCCTGACCTAGTCGTCCATTGCACATTGTCACGCAGTTCATGAAGTCTGACCATGCTAAGATTTTATATTGAGAGTGGTATCCCTTTAAACGCTTTGAGAAGACAGAATTCCAAGACTTTTACAAGGAGCATAAAGAAGAGGTGAAGAAGAAGAGCATTCAAGAACTAATGGAAGCCAGCTGCAAAGAAACCAGCTGGAGAGAAAAAGGCAGCCAAGCCTAAGGCTATGAAACCAGCAGCAAAGAAAGCAGCCGTTACATATTTCAAGGAATTATGAGTGTTTTCAAAGACATACATGTAATTAGATAAAACTTCAACTTAATGCCTAAGGTCATCATCATCTAATAAAATAGTTGCTGCCAATGTTTCTACAGTGAACAAAACTGGTACCAGTTTATTCATCCCTTTGCCAGCCTCGTAGGCAATCTTCAATTCTTGAGATAGCACATATGGATCTTTCTTTCATCTTTTATTAAACAAATTATCTTCAACAGCATCTTTAAACTCTAATCTAAGAAGTCTGCATGCTTCCTGACCTAGTCGTCCATTGCACATTGTCAAGCGACATACCACAAGATTCCTCAAGTTAATGAAGTCTGACCATGTCCAGATTTTATATTGAGAGTGGTATCCCTTTAAATGCTTTTGGAAGACAGAATTCTAAGACTTTTACCTAGGTGAATTCAGAAGAGGTGAAGAAGAAGGGCATTCAAGAACTAATGGATGGTTTTGATTGCTTGAATAAATGATCAATTAAATGCAAATTATATATTTCAATTAAAAAATTGAAGCCATGGTGTATATGGAAAATGACAATGCAGGTTTTGATAATCAAATTTTCAGACAAGGAGGATAAAAGTGAAAATGGAGGGAAATGTCTAGCAGTTAGACAGCAAACGATTTAATGGCTTCTAAGGTTAAGACATTGGTCACGTGATAAAAGGTCAGAGTTTACGATATTTTGGTAAACGTTCATGCCTCATGGTTTTTGGATGTGTTTTGTCGTATTTGTACTCGTACATTTATAAAAATCAAAGTGTTCAATTCTAGATTGAATAAGCTTCCTTATTTTATATAATTATTATTAAAAAGTGTTGTTCAAGTGTTATAAATTCATAGAACATATGGATCATTTTTTCTTTTTTTATTAAACCAAATTGTCTTCAACAGCAACTTTGAACTCTGATCTAAGAAGTCTGCATGCTTCCTGACCTAGTCGTCCATTGCACATTGTCACGCAGTTCATGAAGTCTGACCATGCTAAGATTTTATATTGAGAGTGGTATCCCTTTAAACGCTTTGAGAAGACAGAATTCCAAGACTTTTACAAGGAGCATAAAGAAGAGGTGAAGAAGAAGAGCATTCAAGAACTAATGGAAGCCAGCTGCAAAGAAACCAGCTGGAGAGAAAAAGGCAGCCAAGCCTAAGGCTATGAAACCAGCAGCAAAGAAAGCAGCCGTTACATATTTCAAGGAATTATGAGTGTTTTCAAAGACATACATGTAATTAGATAAAACTTCAACTTAATGCCTAAGGTCATCATCATCTAATAAAATAGTTGCTGCCAATGTTTCTACAGTGAACAAAACTGGTACCAGTTTATTCATCCCTTTGCCAGCCTCGTAGGCAATCTTCAATTCTTGAGATAGCACATATGGATCTTTCTTTCATCTTTTATTAAACAAATTATCTTCAACAGCATCTTTAAACTCTAATCTAAGAAGTCTGCATGCTTCCTGACCTAGTCGTCCATTGCACATTGTCAAGCGACATACCACAAGATTCCTCAAGTTAATGAAGTCTGACCATGTCCAGATTTTATATTGAGAGTGGTATCCCTTTAAATGCTTTTGGAAGACAGAATTCTAAGACTTTTACCTAGGTGAATTCAGAAGAGGTGAAGAAGAAGGGCATTCAAGAACTAATGGATGGTTTTGATTGCTTGAATAAATGATCAATTAAATGCAAATTATATATTTCAATTAAAAAATTGAAGCCATGGTGTATATGGAAAATGACAATGCAGGTTTTGATAATCAAATTTTCAGACAAGGAGGATAAAAGTGAAAATGGAGGGAAATGTCTAGCAGTTAGACAGCAAACGATTTAATGGCTTCTAAGGTTAAGACATTGGTCACGTGATAAAAGGTCAGAGTTTACGATATTTTGGTAAACGTTCATGCCTCATGGTTTTTGGATGTGTTTTGTCGTATTTGTACTCGTACATTTATAAAAATCAAAGTGTTCAATTCTAGATTGAATAAGCTTCCTTATTTTATATAATTATTATTAAAAAGTGTTGTTCAAGTGTTATAAATTCATAGAACATATGGATCATTTTTTCTTTTTTTATTAAACCAAATTGTCTTCAACAGCAACTTTGAACTCTGATCTAAGAAGTCTGCATGCTTCCTGACCTAGTCGTCCATTGCACATTGTCACGCAGTTCATGAAGTCTGACCATGCTAAGATTTTATATTGAGAGTGGTATCCCTTTAAACGCTTTGAGAAGACAGAATTCCAAGACTTTTACAAGGAGCATAAAGAAGAGGTGAAGAAGAAGAGCATTCAAGAACTAATGGAAGCCAGCTGCAAAGAAACCAGCTGGAGAGAAAAAGGCAGCCAAGCCTAAGGCTATGAAACCAGCAGCAAAGAAAGCAGCCGTTACATATTTCAAGGAATTATGAGTGTTTTCAAAGACATACATGTAATTAGATAAAACTTCAACTTAATGCCTAAGGTCATCATCATCTAATAAAATAGTTGCTGCCAATGTTTCTACAGTGAACAAAACTGGTACCAGTTTATTCATCCCTTTGCCAGCCTCGTAGGCAATCTTCAATTCTTGAGATAGCACATATGGATCTTTCTTTCATCTTTTATTAAACAAATTATCTTCAACAGCATCTTTAAACTCTAATCTAAGAAGTCTGCATGCTTCCTGACCAAGTCGTCCATTGCACATTGTCAAGCGACGTACCACAAGATTCCTCAAGTTAAGGCTTAAATTAAAATATTGTTTGTTTGCCCTTTACCGACCGACCCTATAAATTCATTCCGCCTGAAAATCTTTTATTTGTATTTACCAGCAAGATTTTATTTTATTTTATGTTTTCGTTCCTACCAAAAATCTTATATTTGTATTTCCCGCTCAAAACTTTTTTTTACCGGAATCCTCGGGTTTTACCTTTATCGTATAACGTCTAGTCTGTTTGGTATCACGTGAGCGTTTGACATGAACACTTGCATTTAGAGTTTCAAAGCATTTGTTTGAAATCGATGTTGAACGCTTTGAAATCGTGATATGATGTACGTTAGGGAGCTACCATTTGATTTTTATGGGGGGGCTAGGATGAAAAATTTTGTCCTGCATTTTTTTTTAGTTGTAATCTCTGTCTGCATTTTTATTAGCTCAAAGTGAGCTTATGCCATCACTTGGCGTCCGTCGTCGTCCGTCGTCGTCGTCTGTTGTCGTAAACTATTTCAAGAATCTTCTCCTCTGAAACTACTGGGCCAAATACTTTCAAACTTTAACTGAATGTTCCTTAGGGTATCTAATTTATAAATTGTATCCGAAGTTTTGATCTATCAACAAACATGGTTGCCATTGCTAAAAATAGAACATAGGGGTCAAATGCAGTTTTTGGCTTATAACTCAAAAACCAAAGCATTTAGAGCAAATCTGACATGGGGTAATATTGTTTATCAGGTCAAGATCTATCTGCCCTGAAATTTTCAGATGAATCAGACAACCCGTTGTTGGGTTGCTGCCCCTGAATTGGTAATTTTAAGGAAATTTTGCTGTTTTTGGTTATTATCTTGAATATTATTATAGATAGAGATAAACTGTAAACAGGAATAATGTTCAGCAAAGTAAGATTTACAAATAGGTCAACATGACGGAAATGGTCAGTTGACCCCTTTAGGAGTTATTGCCCTTTATAGTCAATTTTTAACCATTTTTCGTAAATCTTAGTAATCTTTTACAAAAATCTTCTCCTCTGAAACTGACTGGGCCAAATACTTCCAAACTTTAATTGAATGTTCCTTAGGGTATCTAGTTTGTAAATTGTATCCAAAGTTATGATCTATCAACAAACATGGTAGCCATTGCTAAAAATAGAACATAGGGGTCAAATGCAGTTTTTGGCTTATAACTCAAAAACCAAAGCATTTAGAGCAAATCTGACATGAGATATATTGTTTATCAGGTCAAGATCTATCTGCCCTGAAATTTTCAGATGAATCAGACAACCTGTTGTTGGGTTGCTGCTCCTGAATTGGTAATTTTAAGGAAATTTTGCTGTTTTTGGTTATTATCTTGAATATTATTATAGATAGAGATAAACTGTAAACAGGAATAATGTTCAGCAAAGTAAGATTTACAAATAAGTCAACATGACGGAAATGGTCAGTTGACCCCTTTAGGAGTTATTGCCCTTTATAGTCAATTTTTCACCATTTTTCGTAAATCTTAGTAATCTTTTACAAAAATGTTCTCTGAAACTACTGGGCCAAATACTTCCAAACTTTAACTGAATGTTCCATAGGGTATCTTGTTTGTAAATTGTATCCGAAGTTATGATCTATCAACAAACATGGTCGCCATTGCTAAAAATAGAACATAGGGGTCAAATGCAGTTTTTGGCTTATAACTCAAAAACCAAAGCATTTAGAGCAAATCTGACGTTGGGTAATATTGTTTATCAGGTCAATTTCTGTCTGCCCTGAAATTTTCAGATGAATCAGACAACCTGTTGTTGGGTTGCTGCCCCTGAATTGATCATTTTAAGGAAATTTTGCTGTTTTTGTTTATTATCTTGAATATAATTATAGATAGAAATAAACTGTAAACAGCAATAATGTTCAGCAAAGTAAGATCTTCAATTAAGTCAATTTGACCAAAATTGTCAATTGACCCCTTAAGGAGTTATTGCCCTTTAAAGACTTTTTTCACAATTTGTTCATCATGTTGACTTACTTTAAAAAATCTTCTCCTTTGAAACTGCTGTATCAATTTCAGCCAAACTTAGGCTAAATGAGTTTCAGAGTATCTAGTATAAATTTTATATTTTATTTCCTTGAATGTCAAGAAACATAGCTCCTATGGTTAAAATAGAACATAGGATAAAATGATTATTTTTTTTTGCTTTTGAAGAAAATAGGACGATCCAAAAAACATTTAAATAAATTGAAAAGCCAAAATAATCATTGATGAGAGATTTAACCAAAAGAATTAAGGTGAGCGATTCAGGCTCTTGAGAGCCTCTTGTTTTTCCCTCTATTCATGCTATTTGGTCCTGCCTTTTTTTTTATTAGTTTATCCTGACTTTTTTTTACCTAAATTGTCATCCTGCCTTTTTTTTTGCAAAGTGTCTCATCCTGCCTTTTTTTTTACTCAAAACTCCTGTCCTGCCTATTTTTTTCAAATTTCATCCTAGCCCCCCCATAAAAATCAAATGGTAGCTCCCTTACTCTGTATCTTTAAACTTGAAGAGCAAGGTTCATTTACAAAACTATCAACGTGTGTACAAACTATTTTGTAAACGGACGTTGTATTCTATGTAGGAATGGCCTTTTGCAAGGACGTATAACTAACATACGTCCTTGGCCTTTTTGTGATCCGTTGATCAGGATGATAATGTTAACGATGCTTTCGACCAGTATTGCTATATTCATTATATCTGACATGAACCAAAGGTGACAAACGCCTTTAAAGTGGAGAATATTTGGCAGTAAAATTGCCCAAGTTTTCCATACATATCATTTATAAATGCGATGTAAAATACGTGACAATTGAGTTTCAAGTCTTGTTGCAATTTTATTGGCAACCTAGGCACAAACGAAAATTTAAACACTCTAGGGACTTTTTCTACTAGTAATGTATGTCTGCCTAGGCATATTTTACTAGGACAATATTAACTCTTACAGAAAACCTTTAGGTAGAGGTAAGAGAACAAGGTACGTAGTACAGAATATTAGTGATAGTTAAAACTCTTCAAAGTTCCAGGCATATAAACGTTGAAAATATATTTTGATATTTGAAAACAAAATAGTAGTGCATGAATTAACTTCACATTCTACATGATATTTTTTTTCAAAACTTCCTGGGACTATTATACAAATAGTCCCAGAAACTTTTTAGCAAAAGCAAAACAGACAAAAATGACATTATGAAGATTTTGTATCTATAAAATAAAATATTATACCTACCTGCCTACCAATGACAAAAAATATACCGACCCAAGTTATTTTTTTGGGGAAAAAAATAAAATATTTTACCTACCTACCTACCCTGTTTCAAAACATAGGGTCGGAAAAGGGCAAACAAACAATATTTTAATTTAGGCCTAATGAAGTCTGACCATGTCCAGATTTTATATTGGTTGTATATTTCTACTATTTTTTTTCATGCTTTCAATGGTATATTGTCTGATGGTGAACAAATTATCATCTGTAATTCGATGTGGCCTTCTCAAATTAACCTGTCGATTTTTTCTTTTATTGAATAAAACATCTGAAATTTATAAATTTTTTGATGGTTTCAAAAATGTGCAAAAATGTTGTGACCTCCTCTGCTTTATCGTCTGCAAATTTACTGAGATGAAGTAACGGATGATCCATTTTGACTTCTTCTTTAAAAAAGTTGTATGTTTGAGCTAACCCTCTCATGTCGTTCATCACACTCTTTCTGGCTTGGGATAATTGGTCTTCTTTTGTCTTTTTTTTAACCTACAGTATACTTTCAACTTTTTTTTACCAAATCATCAGATTGACAGATTTTACCAACATCGTCTTTGGTGAATTTTGTCTAGATGTTTTTGCCAAAACTTTCAGATACATCATTATCTTTGATCAAAAATTGGGCTGGAATGGCATTTATCTGTTTTGATGATCCTTCCTGGCATGCAGCTCTGTATCTTGACATAGCTTTTTGGTTAATATGGCATTGCAGTTATCACACATAACCTGCACAGAAAATATTTTGGAAACTCTTTCCCTTGCAAGGACAGCATGACTATCTTTGCCAAGTTTTTCCATGTTGTTTAAATGAATTCCCTACATGCCCTAGCTCCTTCTTAAATTATGAAAATATTTTATTTTTTGTTCTTGGAGAGACCTTTAGGACTGCCTTTACTCTGTCTTCTTCTTTATGTACCAGTTGTATGTGCCTACTAAGCTTTAGGCAGTATTTGTTGCAAAATATGCAGCACTCTCCTGGTCAAGTATCTAATTGGTTGCTTACAGTTGAAAATAAAGTTGCCTTATCGTTTTTCTTATTTATAATATATATAACAAAAAAATCATGCAGTGTGACTGTCTGGTCAGTAAGTTGTGGTGAAAATTTAAATCAGATGAAGAAAAAGACATTATCTGCAGATTTTGCTTTTTAAACACTTATTGAAGGCAAACATGTTACTTTATTTTGTACAGTTATACCACTGTGTCAGGTTAGGAGAGGATTTGGGATTCCGTTGGTGACAAACCCCTATCCTTGGTGACTGTCTGTGTGCTGACAAATTGATTCAAAATGAAGAAAGACATTATCAGGACATAAACTGGAGGCATACATGTTGATGACAAACCACTATACTGTGTAACTGTTTGTGTGATGACAAATCGGAGGGATATAACTTAAGAAAGATGTTATATGGAGGCATACATGTTGGTGATAAAAATTTTCCTGTGTGACTGACTGTGTTGAAAATTTAAATCAGATGAAGAAAAAGACATTATCTGCAGATTTTGCTTTTTAAACACATATTGAAGGCATACATGTTACTTTATTTGACAAAACTTTATCCTATGTGACTGTCTGTGTGATGACAAATTGGAAGATTATGTAGAAAGATATAATCTGGAGGGATACATGTTGGTGACATACCATTATCCTGTGTGACTGACTGTGTGTTGACCAATAGGAAAAATACAAAGAAAGCACTGTAAATACTGAAGCAAACATGGTGGTGACAAAACATTATCCTGTGTGATTGTTCCGTGATTACCAATTGGAATAACATGAAGAAGGACATTATCTGGAGGCACACAGGTTGGTGACAACGCTATCCTGTGTGACTTTCATGTGTTTGACAACTTTCACGATCTCCATAACAGCTAAAGGAGCTTGATATGTCTGTTTGTTCATTTCTTCGGAATTACAAATATGTGTATAGAAATATTGTCGCTCGTTCTCTGGTATGTCCTTTGCAGCCATTTCAGTGCTGGTAAAATGTCGAATTAAGGTGTCATTGATCTTCTTTGCCTCATCTTCTCTTATACCAGCATCACTTGCAACAAGTTGCATACCTCAGTAGCCGTTTACATATTCCAAGGAATTATGAGTGTTTGCAAAAACATACCTGTTATTAGATAAAACTTCAGCTTGCTGCCTAAGGTCATCATCATCTAATAAAATAGTTGCTGCCAATGTTTCTAAAGTGAACAAAACTGGTACCAGTATTTTTATCCCTTTGCCAGCCTTGTAGACATTCTTCAAAACTTGGAAAAGCACATATGGATCATTCTTCCATTTTTTATTAATCCTATTGTCTTCAACAGCATCTTTGAACTCTGATCTAAGATGTCCGCATGCTTCTCCACCACGTCGTCCATTGCACATTGTCAAGCGACATACCACAAGATTCCTCAATTTAATGAAGTCTGATCGTGTCCAGATTTTATATTCTTTGTACATTTCTACTATATTTTTAATTCTTTCAATGGTGAATTGTCTGATGGTGAATAAATTATCATCTGTTATTCGATGTGGCTTTCTCAAATTAACCTGACGATTTTTTCTTTTATTGAATAAAGCATTTGAAAATTATTAATTTTTTGGTGGTTTCAAAAATATGCAAAAATGTTGTGACCTCCTCTGCTTTATCGTCTGCAAATTTACTGAGATGTTCTACCCTCAAAATCTCTGCTGACTTTTTTTAAAACATAATATAATGCATATTTAAGACCATGTTTTAACTTAAAAGATGTATCTCCATATATGAATCACCTACTTCCGTATAATTACATACTGCCTCTTGCAGATCTTTGAAAACAAATCTATTAAACATATCAGCAGCAGTGTTTTCGGCTTATAAGTTTCAATTTCCCAATGCACGGTATATTTCGCCTCCACTGATATTGTGAAGTAGAAAAATTGTGGTCATATATGTGAGCATTGAATGTATAATCGTCACTCGGAATTTTAATGATAGATCTTTTATCGTTTCTGTTCAATAAGTTTATAAACATATGTCCTTAAACATTGTGTTTTTAATTATTCCAGAAATACGTTATAATTACTTAGGACCTCGTATAATCACTGAAAAAACAATAATAAGTAATCAATCCTTTTTCCAGGCAGGATAATATGCTCTATAGCGCATTTGAATAGCTAAACAAATTATAATGAGGCGGTCGCTGTCTTTACAATTCTGCTGAAATAGCCTTGACGTTGCGTAATCCTTTCGGCGACGTCATGATTTTTCTCTCTTTTCCCGTCAACAACACCCTTTCAACGGCTTTTATATGAAAAAGGAGTTCGGTAATCCCATGAAAATTATATATCAAAAGAAAGGAAAATAATACCTCAAAAACATTTGATTTTTATAGAAAAATCGTAGGATTGGTTTAAACTGCAGAATAAATAAAGCTTGAAATTTCTTATTTTTGGTTCAAATTTGACGTTAAGTCTATGTACTTTATGTTGTTTCATTACCATTTTCAAATGCCTGGAACTCGGAAATTAGATCGGTGACCAACTTTAATTTTTTCAATTTTTCATTATCTTTTAATAAGTTCTACGTGCATTAAATTTCTTTTAAAAATCCCAGGACAAGCCATTTACGTACCTGTTACCTTAAGGGGTCAATTGACCATTTAATTCATGCTGACTTATTTTAAGGTCTTACTTTGCAAACATTATTGCTGTTTACACTGTATCTTTATCTATAAAAATATTCAAGATAATAACATGCAAAATTTTCATAAAATTTGGATTTAAGGGGCAGCAACCCAACAATTGTTTGCCTGAATGGTCAGAAAATTTCAGAGCAGATATATAATGACCTAAAAACATTTTTTTTCTGACAAATTTGCTCTTAATACTTTAGTTTCAGATATGAGCCAAAAACTGCATTTTACCCTATATATTGAACCTTCTGAAAAAATTTCATTTAGATATATTCATTTAAACTCAAGTTATTGTCCCAATGTCTGGAAACAGTGTGTCTTGGATGACCCATACGACAACATCATACCATTATACGATCCCCAAAATTTTTTTGTGGTCGTATAAAAATGTGTTTATTTACCCTGTCTGACAACCAACATGGCTGACAAAAAAATTGGCCAAAAAAAAGAACATGGAGGTATAATGCAGTTTTTAGTTTATATCTCTGAAACTAAAGCATTTAGAGCAAATTTAATGTTAGTATAATGTAAATTTGTAAAAAAAATAACTATAAAGGACAATAACTTCTTATATTCCAATATCAACAAATATTCATGACAGATTGCTCATTACATACTTGGAAACATTTAGCATGAGAATTGATGCAAAACTATGAATGAAAAGGGAGGGGATATGACTTGCCTTGAAATAACAATGTAAAATACATCAAGGTATATATTTCATAGGCTTATTATGAATTGAAGTTTTAAACTATTTTACTGTAAAAAGTTTGTATGTGTTATAACCGGAGATTTTCTTCTTCAAGACAGGTCATGAATCTATTTTTATTTTCTACAAAAAATATATATGTTCTGGACCATATCAAGTACTATCCTTAACTCTTTTTCTCCAGGGGTCAGCTGGGCCCCTTAAATATTTTTTTCAGGGGCCCAGTTGAAATTTTAGGGGCCCCAACCAATTTCTATTCAAATAAAAACAACTTAAATTTTACTTTTCATATAAAGCCTTTTTATGTAATCCATGTGAATTGTTGAGTCAAGAAGATTATGTGTGATAACTTCATAATACTTGAATTATTGCCATCAGAAATATTTCATAAGATTTGACAGAATTGATTTTAGAAGATATCCCATAAAAATTGTCTCCCTTCAATTATACATGTAACTTCCTGTTGACAATAGGGGTACCGTTTCCAAAACTCATTAAATGTTATTTCAAATCCAAGCCATCCTCTATGTGTTGATCAAAAATATCATCTCATTACATCACTGTACTAGATATTATGCTATTTATTGATGAGATTTTGAGTTTCGTTTTTTCATAAAAGAACACATTGTGTTGACATGCATTTGTCAAAATCAGACTTGTAATAACTCTCTTCTGGGATATATCTTTGAAGCAATACAGATTCAAAAGCGTAAAAACAATGAATTTATCGTGACTTCCCATCAAAAACGTAGTTGTCCTACTGGGTTTCGGTTATTAAAAGGATAGACATTGGATGAAAAATATTAATTGATGCCAGCTGGGCGATCAGGGTGATAAAAATGTTCACCTAGCTGAAAATCTGGTCGCATTGGGCGACTGGGCAACCGTTAAGTTTAGTCCCTGTCATATGAGTATTTGCATGGATATATACTGGGTATATACTCATATGATCCGACCATACGCCTGGTTGGGGTAATAAACACTCTGTTACAGTTTACTTTGAATACTTCTAAACTCTTCATATGGTATAACTGTTCCTTAAAAACACTCTATCATATACATGTAGGTCATTTCATTATTATATTATAATAAAGATATTAACTGATAGTTTCACAGTTAATTTAACTACCTAGTCAAAACTATAATAGACACATTTTATACCGATGTCCATTACCAATTTGTTATTTTGAGTATATAGAAATACGTCTACTCGAAAAGATTACTTCCAAAAATTTCTCAATAAAGAGAAATAAGAGGTCACTGGCATTTAGGAATATATTTTATTTAAGTTGCTATTGTTAATATGATGTACTGACGTCATACTACGATATTTGAAATCTACAGCTTCATAAACACCGTAGACACGTCGGAATAACCAAAAACATTTGCTTCACTGCACGCAGCTGCAAAGAAAGCTACCTTTTCACTTGCAAACAAAAGGTGTAACTGAAAAGGATCGTGCAAAACCATTATGTGCAAATGGGAAAAAAGGTTATGTTACTGGGTGGAAGTAAATGTCACCATAACAGCATAAGCCTACATGCAAGAATGTAATAAGCAATGAAAACCAACTTTGGCATGATCAATATTTAATTTTAACTTAGCCTTTAAATTCATACATTGTCATATGTAAACCATCAATGCATATTTGAACCTATATGGTTAAAATACTCATATGGTCCCGCCCGTTAAAAACCATAAGAGTATATACTCATACAGACAGTCCATACGTGTATGGTTGGACCATATGCATAGGGTCAGACCATATGAGTACACGCATATTGTCATGACTATATTCATATGGTCCAAATACTCAGTTGGTCCTGAACATATATATATATATATATATATATATCAACAATTCACCAAAGTTTCATGAAAATTCAGCTGAAAGCTTTTTTGAGTTATTGATAGTGTTGACAACAGAAGGATGAATCAACATACAACAGTGGGGCGATAAGAAACAATGAAGGAATCAGAAAGGACAAGATGATTGAATCATAACTCAACTTTTAGAGTCCAATGATCAACTTTAGAGTTAAACTTCACAGAGAGAAGTCAGTAAATAAGATGCAAAATTCAATTGTGTCTGATCCATTTGTCATTTGAAACAATAAAATATGTTTAAACCGACCTCAAAAAGATTTGTGAAATAATCAAGCATGCAATGAATTTTAGATAACACCCAAAATATATATATTTTCCGCTGAGCTCCTATGAAAACTGATAACTTATTATTTATGTAAGTTTCCTACCTGTTTGATATTATATTCTTGGTCAACTTGATTTCTGAAAAGAAAAAGAAAAAGAAACATTAACACAGAGATATGTCTGGTCTACATGTATTTGTAGATCATGTTTATTTGTTATTCAATAATTCATATGTTGCAATTAAAATAGCAATACTTTAACATTTAAAGTATGCAAATATTCAAAGTCTTTTCATAACAAATTTCATAATAATAGAATAATAGACAAACCTTGCATTTACCCCTACTTTCTATGAGGTGGGATAGGACCTTTATCGGGACTCAGGGATCATGTGTTTTTAAGCTTAGGATTTCGAGATTGATCCTTTAAGGATCCAGGAATTCGTTTTTCAAAATTTTGGGATGTTGGGATTGTAGTTTTTTTTAAATTTGGGACCTCAGGATTTCATGTTTTAAAGCCCCAGATTTTGGGATCAGGACCCCTCCTACCCCCCCCCCCCCCCTCTTTTATTTTAGCCATATCAGCCATCAGACACATTTTGAAAACAATGTTTGTGCTGAACTTTGGTTAAATTTGGGCAGGTTATTAAGCTAGTTAGGTTTACAACAATTTGTGTGCCAGTACCATTTGTCAGAAGCCTCTTGTCTGCTATTCTTGTAGGTTTTTTTTTTAGTTTTAGTTCATTGATACGTTTATTAGGAGTTCAGTATGACATCTATTTCCACTGAGTACCGTAAGTAAACATTTTTGTTTAGGGGCCAGCTGAAGTCCACAACTGGATGTGTTTTTTCTCGCTGTGAAAAAGACCTATTAGTGGCCCTCTGTTATTTTTTTAATTTTGTTACATTTCAAATTTCCATTCTCTATTTTACAAATCTAGATTGAGTATTGTTCCGCTCTGCCAATTTTTGCAATTTCAGGCTTTGGTCTACGATTAAATGATTGAAAATCATGGTAATTACAGACTTTTTTTCTAAAAGCCTTCAGATAATATTGGGCGGATTTTTTCGTATGTGTGTTAACCACGATGAGTTACAGATCAAGTTTGAGTTTTGTTCCACTCTGCTAATTTTTTGCCGAAATTTCTGACTTTGGACCCTGATAAATTGTTGAAAATCACAGTTAAGATTTTGAGCTAATTTTTGATACGTGAGACTACCATCATGTTTTGTCCATATTTGTTGTTGAAATTGCAGATTTTCCAACATTTTGAGACAGGGCCATTCATGTCGTTTTGACACCTCTAGTTTGCCTGATTTCCGCAAAAATTAGAGGAGAGGAACAAAACTCAAACTTGATCTGTAACTCATCATGGTTAACTCACATACCAAAAATCAGCCAAATATCTAAAAGTGTTTAGAAAAAAAGACTGTGTAATGGTTTGTTGCAGAATGAGCGAATGACAGAATGACAGACAAGGGTATAACTATATTGCCCTGACAACTTCGTTCTGGGCCATAAAAAAAAATTATGAAAATAATACATTGAACTTTATATCTAATTTTGAAAAATATGTATTTTCTATAAGGTTACATATTAAACCAGGTGCTCCGCAGGGCGCAGCTTTATACGACCGCAGAGGTCGAACCCTGAACAGTTGGGGCAAGTATGGACAAAACATTCAAGCGTGATACAGCTCTGAATTTGGATTGTGATCAAATTTTTGACATTACATGGTTTTTTTTACACAAAACAAATGTCAAGATTTTACAAATCTATTAAAGATTTCTTCTTCAAACTTATTTAAATCTAAAATTAAATAGTTGACACAGCATAGGTTTCTGATACAGAATGAATGTGGTCTAATGAACTTAAAAAAAATTTGTTTGCCTTTGAGCAATTCTGAGTGACTATGCTGTTGAATATTAATCCTCTCAAAAAAATGTTTGAAGAAATTTTCTTTTTATTTATGAAATCTGAAATGAGAAAAATTTAACCCCCCCCCCCCCCCTTTTTCACATCCCGGTTTCCCTTTTTCCAAAACTGATATCAATTCAAATTTCTAATGGAGTTTGCAACAATAACTACTCTTTTAAATACATCATAAAATATTAAAATGTAAAATAAAGTGCTTGTTATCACTGAATGGTAAAGATTGGTTGGTAGTAAAAGTGAATATACATTGTTTATTGTATAAAACAATAAAAAAAACTTCATCAGAAACATTTTATATTGGCAAATTTCCAATGAAGTTATTTACATAAAGTTATTGGCAAATAAAAATAGAAAATGACATCATAGTCATGTCTGGCAAATGTCCAACATACATTATCTAAAAACATTTTAGATAAGATAAGGGAAAAAAGCTTCATCAGCCACATTTTATATTGGCAAATTTCCAATGAAGTTATTTACATAAAGTTATTGGCAAATAAAAATAGAAAATGACATCATAGTCATGTCTGGCAAATTTCCAACATATATTATCAACTACTATTCTATACAAAGAAAGATAACTCCAATTGAAAATTAATTGCTATTGCACAATATTGTGCAATTAGATATTTCTTGCTATTGTGCAATATGGACGTTAAGCAACCAACAATCAATCAATGCTATTGTGCAATACTGTGCAATTGAAAATTTCTTGCTATTGCACAATACTTGATATGGAATCCTGATTTGGACCAACTTGAAAACTGGGCCCATAATCAAAAATCAAAGTACATGTTTAGATAAAGCATATCAAATAAGCCCAATTTAATTTTTGTTAAAATCAAACTTAGTTTAATTTTGGACCCTTTGGACCTTAATGTAGACCAATTTGAAAACTGGACCAAAAATTAAGAATCTACATACACAGTTAGATTTGGCATATCAAAGAACCCATTTATTCAATTTTTGATGAAATCAAACAAACTTTAATTTTGGACCCCCATTTGGACCAACTTGAAAACTAGGCCAATAATTAAAAATCTAAGTACATTTTTAAATTCAGCATATCAAAGAACCCCAAGGATTCAATTTTTGTTAAAATCAAACTAAGTTTAATTTTGGACCCTTTGGACCTTAATGTAGACCAATTTGAAAACGGGACCAAAAATTAAGAATCTACATACATAGTTAGATTCCGCATATCAAAGAACCCCAATTACTCAATTTTTGATGAAATCACACAAAGTTCAATTTTGGACCCTTTGGGCCCCTTATTCCTAAACTGTTGGGACCAAAACTCCCAAAATCAAACCCAACCTTCCTTTTATGGTCATAAACCTTGTGTTTAAATTTCATAGATTTCTATTTACTTATACTAAAGTTATGGTGCAAAAACCAAAAATAATGCTTATTTGGGCCCCTTTTTGGCCCCTAATTCATAAACTGTTGTGACCTCAACTCCAAAAATCAATCCCAACCTTCCTTTTGTGGTCATAAACCTTGTGTTTAAATTTCATTGATTTCTATTTACTTATACTAAAGTTATTGTGCGAAAACCAAGAATAATGCTTATTTGGGCCCTTTTTTTGCCCTTAATTCCTAAACTGTTAAAACCAAAACTCCCAATATCCATCCCAACCGTCCTTTTGTGGTCATAAACCTTGTGTCAAAATTTCATAGATTTCTATTCACTTAAACTAAAGTTATAGTGCGAAAACCAAGAAAATGCTTATTTGGGCCCTTTTTGGCCCCTAATTCCTAAAATATTGGGACCAAAACTCCCAAAATCAATCCCAACCTTCCTTTTGTGGTCATAAACCTTGTGTTAAAATTTCATTGATTTCTATTCACTTTTACTAAAGTTAGAGTGCGAAAACTAAAAGTATTCGGACGACTACGACGACGCCAACGTGATAGCAATATACGACCAAAAAATCTAAATTTTTGCGGTCGTATAAAAATCTTAGAGGACAGATAAGCAACAAAGTACATTTTTTTTTACTTTTGTTAGCACCTCATACGGAACATACAAATCATTACTGGTTTCAATTCTTTCAAAATTTGTAAGTATTTCCCATAGCAGCATATGCTAAACTATAAAGCCCCCTTGCTGAAGCCTACTTAGATAACAGATACTGAGATAGGCAACAAAGCAACAAAACAGCTCTTAAGAAACAAATAATCATATAAAATAAGAAGATGTGGCCATGGTATGAGTGCCAATTAGCCAACCTTCCATCCGAGTGGCATTGTATATAAAGTCACCAAATTAGGTCAAATAAAAGCCTTATTTCTACATCAAGCCTTGGCTTCCTTTGGATCCATTTGAAGCTTTTCTCTAGAAGACAATTTAATAATTGCATGTATGTTTTTCCAATAGGTTAGTACTATGTTACACTAAGGGTCACTATAGGCAACTTTCTAGGATAACAAAGTAAGAATGCTAATTCAAGTTTACATCTCATAAGAAACATTCATGTCATATATTATTCCTATCACTATCAGTGATTCATGTAAGAATTTTTTATGTTATCCTAAAACTAGGTACCCAGCTGATGGTAGCTATCTGGGATGACAAATCAGTGACAAGGTTACAAAACTTGGTAGGTAACCTGGTAAGCACCTCATCAAGAACATAAATACAATATTTGGTTTCAATCAATTCAAAGGTTCTTATAAAGAAAGAAGATGTTGGTTACATAACTATTGGTAAATAACACAGTTGCAACTATATGTACTGTCCTCAATGGTTGCGCCCAAAACATCGATAAGGACATGTTACAGATATATCCAGCCATTTTCAAAAAAACAGAGGGGAGGTCCCAACCAAGGAGAAAAGGGTGGATGGGGGCCCAACTTTATGTCCCCATTCAAATGCATTGGTCGTCAGAAAAAAAGGGTTCCAACCTCCGGAACTCGCCCCTGTATCCGCCACTGTTTATGTCACATTTTGAAAAAGCCACATATATTAAACCATTTTAATCAAATTTAAACAGTTACAGGAAACCAGGTAAAACACAATATTGGATTTACTCATTCCTATGCTTTTGCAAGCAAAGAGTCATGGTAAATTGGACAACATCAAACAGATCAACCAGGCCGTTGATGCTGTGGTATGGCAAGGAACTGCGGCTTGATATTTAAAGCAGTGTGTACAATTTGATTTTAAAAATCTTAATACAAGACGACGTTAACCATGTAGGCTACTTATTTTCCGCCACTTGTTTCACATCAATTCGTATTATTGATAGTAAATCTAGGAGATGTAATGCTTTGATACCTTAATACTTAACATCGTACATCAGTATTGTAATCAGTGAAAAAAGGCTAAGTATAGTGAGTGATTTCATCAATGTTTACATTAAAATAAAGGGTATACAAATGTATATGTCCAGTTCCTGGGTTTCCTTATTTGTTGTTGTCCATATTTCTTTGTCCCATTAGGTTTCTTTTTCGTTTTCTTTTCATTTTACAAGAAACAAGAGGCTGTCACATTTATTTGTGTCCTGGCAATATCACAAGAACCATAACTGATGAACGGTGAAAGTGAAAATCGTCAATATCAAATTTGACCTGCATTTTGTCATCAGTATCAACATATTTAAAAAATTTGAAAGAGCTTAGGTTGAATGGTTCATGAGTAAATGCAACAACATGAATGGAAATGCCATTTTTTTATCTTTCAAGAACCATAACTCCTGAACGGTAAAAGTCAAAATCAACATTATTTGACTTGACCTCCATTTTGTCATCAGTAACAACATATGAAAATTTGAAAAGCTTTGGTTGAACAGTTAATGAGTAAATGCACGGACATGACTGGAAACGCCCTTTTTCAATCTTTCAAGAACCATAACTCCTGAACGGTAAAAGTCAAAATCGTCATTCTTGAACTTGACCTCCATTTTGTCATCAGTAACAACATATTAAAATTTGGGAAGCTTTGATTGAACAGTTCATGCGAAAATGCACGGACAAGACTGGAAACGCCATTTTTCATTCTTTCAAGAACCATAACTACTGAATGGTAAAAGTCAAAATCGTCATTCTTAAATTTGACCTCCATTTTTTCATCAGTAATAACATATTGAAATTTGGGAAGCTTTGGTTGGACAGTTCATGCATAAATGCACAGACACGACCGGAAACGCCATTTTTCAATCTTTTAAAAACCATAACTCCTGAAAAGTAAAAGTCAAAATCGTCATTCTTGAACTTGACCTTCATTTTGTTGTCAGTAACAACATGTTAAAATTTTAAAAGCTTTGGATGAACGGTTCATGAGTAAATGTACGGACAACAGTTGTTTGCCACCACCCCGACAGCCCGACCGCCCTACTGCCCGATCGCCTGACCGCCCTACTGCCCGACCGCCCGACTGCCCAACTGCCAGCTGTACATCCCTAAATCAATAACCAACATTTTTGTCACAAAAATTCGGTTAAAAATACAATGAAAGTTACAAATACACACCAATCATGATGCAAAGCAATTGAAGAAGAATCAAAGAAAAAACAATGAAAAGAATTTCCCCAACCTATCTTAGGATCGAGTTGAAGGTCCATCTTTTTAGGCCGTATGTAGATTTGGTTTTGTGTTGCTGGGTTACTATCTTATTGACATTTATCCAACATGTGTTTAAAATAAGAAAAGTCTAACAGACTATAATGAATCGCATGACCTTATCTAATATTTAAAAACAAAAACAGTCTCATCATCTCCTGCTAATTATTTCAATATGTTATGCTTTTAAATCTTTTATTTTCAATTTATTCCTCTTTTTTTCTTTCTTGTAAACATGTGTTATACTACATAAAACATGCCTTTACACGTATATGTAGATAAAATAACCCTAAATAAAAGATGTTAATTCTTTCTGTTTCCGTTTCCGTTTCGTTTTCCGTTTCCGCCGTTTAGCAACACCCCCTTTTTCCACCCTCCTTGGCAGCCGTCTGGGATCATAATGAATCAGCTACAAACTAACAAAACTTTTACAACACAGCATGAAGAATATTCATGCAATGTTTTATTTCGCTCCATTTAGTGGCTCTCTAGAAGAAGTCCATACCATATAAAGTTAATGGACAACAGACAAGGGTCTGTATATGATGAAAAAAGCTCACTTGACTTATGGGTTAAAAAAAAATGTATTTTGACCCTAGGCTTGTGTTCTATTTTAGCAGTTTCAACAGTTTCGGTACTTATACATCTTCAGATTTCCAATTTGGCTTTGAGTGTTCCTGATGATAAAACTTAATCCAGAAAAGCGCTTTAAACGCATAGAATTAATAAAGTATTGTTTTCAATTAATTTATACTAGCTGAAGTATCCAGGTTGTCCAGAAAAACAAAACTTTATGCAAAAAGCTCATAATGTTGCCAACTGCACTCACTTCGGCATATGTCCTGCACTCTGCAAGAGGAGACACAAATTTCCTGAATTTGATTCATTACACAAATATTCAGCTGTACAATGTACATGTATGTAGAACAAATCAAAGTACTTACGTAATGTAATTAATCAGCCCTTAATAGAGTCAAATAATGATTTTGGCCTCATCTCATTTTTTCTGATAACAAGAGGCTGTCACAACGACAGCAAACCGGATTTATTAATATTTATTTGTGTCCTGGACACGACTGGAAACACCATTTTTCAATCTTTCAAGAACCATAACTCCTGAACGGTGAAAGTCAAAATCGTCATTATTTAACTTGACCTCTATTTTGTCATCAGTTACAACCAGTCTTCACGCCGAGTGGCAGCCCAGGCAGGGGCTGGTAAAATTGCTCTCGGGCCTGTAAAAATCAGACCTACAGGCCAACAGAATCTAACTAAAATTTTTCAAAAATTGAGCTGCGTGCCTGTAGATTAAGCAGTTCAGTGTGAAGACTGTACAACATATTAAAATTTGGGAAGCTTTGGTAGAACAGTTCATGCGTAAATGCACGGACACAACTGGAAACGCGATCCATTTTTCAATCTTTCAAGAACCACAACTCCTGAACGGTAAAGGTCGAAATCGTCATTATTGAACTTGACCTCCATTTTGTCATCAGTAACAACATATTAAAATTTGGGAAGCTTTGGTAGAACAGTTCATGCGTAAATGCACGGACACGACTGAAAACTCCATTTTTCAATCTTTCAAGAACCATAACTCCTGAACGGTAAAAGTCAAAATCGCCATTATTGAACTTGACCTTCATTTAGTTGTCAGTAACAACATATTAAAATTTTAAAAGCTTTGGCTGAACGGTTCATGAGTTAATGCACGGACAACATTTGATTGCCGCCCGCCCGACCGCCCGACTGCTTGGCCGCCCGGCGTACATCCCCTAATCAATAACCGACATTTTTGTCACAAAAATCCGGTTAAAAATGAACAAAAAACAAATATGTAACACATAAACAAACAATAACTGAATTACAGGCTCCTGACTGGGACAGACACATGCAATTATGTAACAGAAATGGCCTATTATTTTCTCAATTGGGAAACTGAAATCATTTCTGTTTTCATATAAATTTGTAGTTTTGTTTTAGACCAACCCTCATTGTTAATTTCAGCAGATGTAAGTCATTAGATAAGAGGCAGTCTACTTGAGTGTACCTGTTGCATTATCCTCTATCTCTAGTGTGATAGGATAGATGGGTTCGTTACCTATTCAACAAATTCTGAATTATTTAGGGAGAAAATGATGGTACTTGCAAAAAAAACTTTGTTATAAATTACAAGTATATGTAACAAAATCCACGGCATTATTAAACAGAACATGTGCTAAAGTTTGTTTAATTAGTTCATTATTTTGTCTCCAGTTGGTTTTTTTCTCCTGATGTGAACATATACATTGTATACATGTATATTTCTATGTAATATTTTTTTACAAATTAATTCGGTGTTATTGTATAGCAAATTTTAAGACAAAAAAAACACGTTTTCACTGTGAAATAAGATATTTCCTCAAAATGGCTCTCAACAAAATAAATGTTTAACCAAATAAACAAATAAAAGCTATGTCAATTCTGCTTTTTCTGCTGGGTTCATTAGTTAAATATATTTTGTCATATTGCAATATTTTTTGGGGAAAATATATAAGTTCTACATGTATATGAAATATATATACTAAAAGATGATTTAATACATAATAAGGTTGACATATATATATAATCACTAATGCTTGATTATATCATAAGTATCTGAAACTTAAATCAGACGTCAGTATTTTTATGTGTGGTTAAACGTAACAGTTGTGAATGCATCTGCAGCTATTTGTCAAACCAATTGAACTCTATATTTATCATATTCTAATGTATTCCCACTGATGTTAGTAGTAGATGCAATAAATCCAATCATTTTGACATATGCACCTAGTTAACATTCAAAGGTTTGTACACATGAAACATGATAGCAATTATTAAAAGAAATTCTCTTGGCCTTGTCAGCTTCTCAGGAAGTTGCAACTTTTTATACTAATGTACCAGAAGATGCTAAAAAATTAAACTATTTAAACTTTTGTGAACAAAGACCAAAATTGACCAGCAATTAAATTCCCTGTATAATTATCACAAGACCACTAACAGTCAGGGGTACTACTTGTACAAGTTATTTTATTTACTTGAAGAAGTAAAAAAAAATATGCATATATATATAAGTAAATAAATAATGTTTGAATAATCTCCCCTTAATTTTCTCAAAAATTTACTTGTATTTATCATGTTTACAGTAAATTTTTCTTACAAGCCCACAAAAGTCATCAAGTTTTGAGATGTAAGTTCATGCCTATAATGATTTTTCCCAGGTTTGCTCAACTTTTTTATTAGAGTCTCATTAATTCAACAAAGAAATTGATTGCGCAAAGATCTTAAGTATTTGTGCAAGGCCTTCAAAAATTGCTCCTTGGGGGCTTGTATTAATGAGCAGTGTTCTGAAGACAACAGACAAATGGGATGTTCATTGTCCATGGAATTACACTTAAATGATTAGTAAAGACATCTACAAAGGGCAGATAATTTAAAATTCTATTAGAGCAATAATCATAAATTCAATAAAAGAAGATCGGATGACTTTTTTACTTCTACAAGTAAAAAAATCTGATTGTCTAAGGGACATAACTCAGCCAATATTTTTTTTACATAATACAAGTAAATAAAATTCACTTGTATAAGTATCCTACAAATTTACTTATATAAGTAAATAATATTACTTTTTCAAGTAATTAAAAATAACTTCTACAAGTAGTACCCCTGACTGACCAATGACCAATAAAATAAGACCTAATCACAAGTAGATTACAAAGAATCACCAAGTCAATAAATTATCTGCAAGAGATATTTAGAATTAGTACATACTGTATAATACAATCAATGCATCCAGTGTAAATGGAAGGCAGAAAATTCACTCTTCCACAAAAAATATCTAAATATATATCTAATTGATAAACAAAATATATGAAAATGGTGGGGTACTTGATGTCTCAGTTGCATGCTCAAGCTCAACCCTACCAAAATAATTTAGGAGTACAACCCCCTCTCCCCTTTTCCCCGCCACCTTCAAATCTTCAATCAATTAATGACTGCTTGTAGACTGAAAATAGATAAATTCAAAATGATCTGTCAAATTACTTAAAAATAAATGTTCTTTTTTAGTAGACTGTAGGTTTTTAAACCATATTTTATTTTTAAAAAAAAACATGACTTATATTTAATTCATCTCTCTAAAATCGGATATGACGCCTTATCAAAATGCTAACATTTGCTGATTCAGCATCATTCATTTAAACCACAAATATGTGAATCAGTTAATCTTTCAAATTTTCTGACCTAAATAGCATCCAGATTTTACATTTAAACATACCAGTTTTTATCTTAATTGACATAGGAAGTTAAAAAACTTGTTTTTTCATTTAGGTACTTGATGTATATATAACCTTTCATAAAATTTCAATCAATGAAGGAAATACATATATATGCATGCATGCATCCATATTGGTGCAATCAAAAGTGGCTCAACAAAAATGAGGAAAAAAATATTTAAAAATTTTCCTTCAGATACTTTCTTTTGATTGTAAGAAGCTTTTATCCAAGTTTGGTCAAAATCAAGGAATGAGAAAGGTTTATGAATCTAATAAATGCTTTAAAAACTTTAACTGCAGACTGTATATATGTAATGTTATATAACTGGAAGAAAAATATTGAAGTCCATTTATAAGTAATATACATGTATGTTTAAACAGGAAATATTTTTTTACAAATAAGTTTAAGAAAGTTATTAAAATTTGAAAAATTCTAACCAGAGTGATCAATGCATTATAACTGGCAGAAAAATTTAGTCCATTTATGTGTAAAATATGAATAACAGGGACATGTAGCTGGAACCCCCCCCCCCCCCCCCCCTTTTTTTAAATGGCTGGATCCGCCCCTGTACCATTATCTTTTGTGACTTTGTGCAATACTGAATAAAATAAATTGATTGGCGTTAAACGTATTAGTTTGCCTGACCTATGATATAAAGTATATAATAAACTGTTATCACGGAAATATGTCTCACTTTTTTGTAATTATGATAATGCAAATGTTGAAATTAAAATATAAACACTTGTAAGTTTTGAAAATATTCAAAGTCAATGAAACATGACTGAAAGTAACAATCTCCATCGTAATAATGTGTGCTTATGCTAATACAAATGCATACCAAATACCATTGACTTATCATAATTATAGTTCCCTTTAAACAGACGTCCTAAAAAAACTAATACATGTAAACTAAGCAAAATTTCAAAGTCAAATGACCAAATCTGAGGGGGCGTGGTCAAATAGTCATTATGGTTATGAGATATGCCAATGCTTATCCATAAACCAACCTAATCACAAACTATAAACTAAGATGAAATCTTAGCAAAAGTTTCAAAGTCCATAGACAGTGACCAGTGATGTTATTGGCTTAAATTACAGGAGAATAAAGGCTTTTTCCCCTGGAGTAGAATCCCAATTTGAAAAAAATGGCTTAAAATTATTCCCCAAAAGACAACTTTTTTTCCCAAACAGTGCAGTCTCAGTAGTAATTGTGCATGAATACAAACTGAAAAACTCATTTAAACATTTTTCATGCCTAAAATGACTTGTATGCAGATTTGAAGGTCTATTTATGTATTATCACCATGATCACTGATAACTAGAGGCTCTCAAGAGCCTGTATCGCTCACCTGACTCTACTTGGGTTTTTGAAATCATATAAAAAAAAGATAAAATTTGGCTACAAAGTTACAAAACTTGGTCAGCATTTCATAAGAAACATTATTGCTATGTTTGATTTCATTCCATTCAGTGGTTCTATGTAAAACTAAACCCCTGCTGGCAGCCATCTTGGATAATGGATTGGCTACAAAGTAAGAACACTTGGTCATCATCTCATAAGAAACATTATTGATATGTTTGATTTCATTCCATTCAGTGGTTCTCTAAAAGAAGAAATTTGAATGTATTTCCCATAGGGTCCTATGTTAACCTAAGTTACCCCACTTGCGGCCATCTTGGATGTTTGATGGCTGACAAAGTAACAACACTTGGTCAGCAACTCATTAGGAACATTCATGCTATGTTTTGTTTCATTCCATTCAATGGTTCATTAAAAGAAGTCATTTGTATGTACTTCCCATAGGGTCCTTTGTTAAACTAAGTTCCCTGCTGGCGGCCATCTTGGATGATGGATCGGCTACAAAGTAACAACACTTGGTCAGCACCTCATAAGGAATCTTCATGCCATGTTTGGTTTCATTTGATTCAGTGGTTCTCTAAAAGAAGTCATTTGTATGCATTTCCCAAAGGGTCCTATGTTAAACTAAGTCCCCCGCTGGCGGCCATCTTGGATGATGGATCAACTACAAAGTAACAACACTTGGTCAGCACCTCATAAGGAATATTCATGCCATGTTTGGTTTCATTCCATTCATTGGTTCTCTTATAGAAGTCATTTCAATGTATGCATTTCCCATTAGGGTCCTATGTTAAACTAAGTCCCCCGCTGGCGGCCATCTTGGATGATGGATCAACTACAAAGTAACAACACTTGGTCAGCACCTCATAAGGAACATTCATCCCATGTTTAGTTTCATTCCATTCAGTGGTTCTAAAATAGAAGTCATTTGTATGCATTTCCCACAGGGTCCTATGTTAAACTAAGTCCCCCACTGGCAGCCATCTTGAATGATGGATTGGCTACAAAGTAACAATACTTGGTCAGCACTTCATAAGGAACATTCATGTCATGTTTGGTTTCATTCCATTTAGTGGTTCTCTAAAAGAAGTCATTTGTATGCATTTCCCATAGGGTCCTATGTTAAACCAAGTCCACCGCTGGCGGCCATCTTGGATGATGGATTGGCTACAAAGTAACAACACTTGGTCAGCACTTCATAAGGAACATTCATGGCATGCTTGGTTTCATTTCATTCAACAGTTCTCTAAAAGAAGTCATTTGTATGCATTTCTCATTAGGGTCCTATGTTAAACTAAGTCTCCTGCTGGCGGCCATCTTGGATGATGGATCGGCTACAAAGTAACAACACTTGGTCAGCGCCTCATAAGGAACATTCATGCCATGTTTGGTTTCATTCCATTTAGTGGTTCTCTAAAAGAAGTCATTTGTATGCATTTCCCATAGGGTCCTATGTTAAACTAAGTCCCCTGCTGGCGGCCATCTTGGATGATGGATCGGCTACAAAGTAACAACACTTGGTCAGCGCCTCATAAGGAACATTCATGCCATGTTTGGTTTCATTCCATTCAGTGGTTCTCTAGAAGAAGTTCAAAATGTAAAATGTTAACGACAACGACGACAGACGACGGACGCCAAGACTTGAAGTGATGAGAAAAGCTCACTTGGATCTTCGGGCCAGGTGAGCTAATAAAAAGGGGTCTTATTTCAAATGAGGGTTTTTCTCTTGAAAGGGGGTCTTATTTCAAATGAGGGTTTTTCTCTTGAAAGGGGGTCTGCAAATTGAAGTTCCAGTCGAATTCATGGTTATTATAAACTTCCCAATTTGACAAAATGGCATATTTTCCAAATAAAAAAGGTTAGAGGTAGTTTTGAAAAAGGCCAACAATATCACTGGTGACTGAGGGCCCACAAATCTCTATGGAAATAAAATGTGCCAATGCTTATTCAACTGCATACCAATTACAGGGGCGGATCCAGCTTTTTTAAAAAGGGGGAGGGGGGTCCAAACCATTGATAAAAGAGGGGTTCCAACCACATGTCCCTATTCAAATGCATTGAGCGTCCAAAAAAATGGGGGGGGGTTCCAACCCACAGAAGCCTCCGCCTGGATCTGCCACTGCCAATAATCAATTACTTACCACTAGTGATTCCTCGTAAACTGACCCAATCACAAATTTATACATGAAAACTAAGCAAAAATTTCAAAGTCAATAGAATGTGACTATTAAAAGGGGCAGGACTAAAAAAATCTCCATGATTAACTTACTACTAGTGGTTCCCTAACGACTGACCTAATCACAAACTAATGATGGTACATGAAAACTAAGCAAGTCAATAGACACTTGTCAACGTATATTTGTTCCGCCTAACAGAAGTTCCACTGGAAACTTTGTTATAAACAATGTCATAATACCTATTCCTGTTGGAACAAATATTCTATACCATTTATTCCGTTAGGAACATATACTGTAATATTTATTCCTGTGGAAATAATATTCCAGAATATTTATTCCTTTTGGAACTTATATTATGAAGGAACTTATATTCCGTGACACCCTGACTGAGGGGGTGGTTTCATTTAATTAATATTTCTTGTCTATTTGCATAGTTAAGCAACCCAAATTTGTATGTGACACCACCAAAATTCAAAGTTGGTCTGTGTTTTGAGGTATTGAGCATTGTGTACAAGTTTCATAACATTTGGTCAGGCAATCTAATATTATAGAAACCAATCTATAAAGATAAACATAGGTACAGACACACTGACAATAGTACTTAATGCCCCCTCTACTTGGTGGGGAAAGAAAAGTCTGTATTTCTGCAAAAATTAGGAGAGCAGAACAAAGCTTAAACATAATTTGTAACTCATCATGGTTAACTCACTTATATTACCAAAAATCAGCTGGGGGACAAGGGTAAAACTGTATGGCCCAACAACTGTTGCAGGCCATATGTTTTGCCACTTGTCAGATTTGCTCTTAATGCAGACATATAAGCCAAAAGCTGCATTCTACCCCTTTGTTCTATTTTGAGCTATGTCAGCCATGTTGGTTGGCAGACAGGGTCATCAGACACATTTTTAAAACTAGATACCTATTGGAGGGTTAACCTTGTAATGGGGGTACCTTCATGACAAATAATGGTAAAAATTCTTGCCAAACGATGAAAACGGTAATTTTTTTGGAATATGATGATAAAATGTACACTTTCTTTTAGAAGAAAGAACTATCAACTGATTTAGGCGAATCACGTTATTTTTTTTCCAAAAATGACAATAACGATAATCATTTGAGACTAAATATGACGAATCATGATAAGCATATTTTGACAAATCATGGTAAATTTTTAACAAATTTTAATGCTAACGGTTGCTGAAAATGACTGTTTGATGCCTGATGGTAAAGGGCATTACCATCCTCCTATTGATGATTGTGACCAAGTATCGATCAGTAGTTTCAGAGAAGATTTTAGTAAAAGACCCCCTAAGGAGTTATTGCCCTTTATAGTAAATTTTAACAATTTTCATAAAATTTGTAAATTTTCACTACATTTTCCACTGAAACTACTGGGCAAAGTTCATTATAAATAGAGATAATTGTAAGCAGCAAGAATGTTTTGTAAAGTAAGATCTACAAACACATCACTATCACCAAAACACAATTTTGTCATGAATCAATCTGTGTCCTTTGTTTAATATTCACATAGACCAAAGTGAGCTACACAGGCTCTTTAGAGCCTCTAGTTTGTATTTGCCCTTGGTATGCAAAAAAAACACCAAATTACAAAACTTTAATTTACCCACTGAACAACTATGAAAATGAGGTAAAGATTAGACGACACCTGCCAGTTGGATGTGCACACCCTGCATTATTTCCATACACTAAATTTAGTTGATCTGCTACCTATAGTATCTGCAATATTGACTTTTTTTTACCTCGAAAAACTTTACATTATTCACTCTTTCATGAGATGAGGTTGACGTCTAGTTATAACTGTTTGACAGCCATGAGGACCTTACAAAATATCCAGATACTAAATTTAATTATAGTATAAATGCTCATAACAAGAATCTAACAAAATTTAAGAAGTCACTGAACCATAAAAATGAGGTCAACAACATTGGAAATATCACATGACAGACAGAAACTTTATAACATAAGGCATCTAATGATCTATATGCATATATATGTACATGTACATGTATCTATAATATATGAAGCATCTATGTGAAAACTAAACTTTTAAGAAGCTAGTTACCACAAAAGCCCAAACAGGATCACTATCCCTATGTCCAGCAAGAAAATAATCTAGACATTTTTAACATTGATCTAAAAAAATAATGTATGTGAACTATCAGGAATTTCTGCATTGTTTATGTTCAAAACATGTATAAAACATTCAAAAATAAACAGCTGCACCACAAACACATGATATGACCTTGGTCTGTCAACAAATAAAATGGAGAATGGAAATGGGGAATGTGTCAAAGAGACAACAACACGACCATAGAAAAAACAACAGCAGAAGGTCACCAACAGGTCTTCAATGTAGGGAGAAATTCCCGCACCCGAAGGTGTCCTTAAGCTGGCACCTTAACAAATATATACTAGTTCAGTGATAATGGACGCCATACTAATTTCCAAATTGTACACATATATTTGTTACAGAAGTACCAATGGAAACTTTGCTATAAACATTGTCATATATAATATCTATTCCTGTTAAAACAAATATTTCATAGTAATTATACCATTTATTCCATTAGGAACATATATTGTAATATTTATTCCTGAGGAAATAATATTCCAGAATATAATTTCCTTTTGGAACACCTCTTGTATTTGAGGCTTCATGCATTATAATCATAAATAGTTCCTGAGACACAAAAAACTAGATAACTTAAGTTATAACTCTAAAATAATACTTTGAATCATCACCAAAAAATATATAGATCTTGAGATTAATTTAACTAAAAAGTCTGTAAAGTTTTAAGCCATATAAATAATTAATGGTTTTTAAAATACAATGTATAGCGTGATATGCGACCCCCTTTTTAAAAAACAACAACTCAATAACTCTAAAATAAAATTTTGAATAATCACCAAAAAAAAAAAGTATACAGATCTGTAGAATAATATACATTGTAACAAAGAAATGTGTGTTGTTTTAAGTAATAATCGATTATTGAAATATATGGCATGACATGTGAAAAAACACACCCTTGTTTTAGTTATAAAGTCCTGTAACTCAAAAAGTTTAAATCTTATTTTCACCAAAAAGTATACTGATCGTTTGACTTTCATAAGAAACAACTATGTATATGTTTCATGAAATTTAGATGATATGTGGTTTTCAAGTTACTGTGTGACATGTGGACGCCATACAGACCATAGACGGATGATGGACATTTGAATACTAAATTATACTTCCTGTAAAAAAACTTACAAGCCTATAAAAAGATGAAGTCATGATAATAAGACTTTTATAATCACAATTATAAAGAAGATGTGGTATAATTGCCAATGATACAAATCTCCAATAGAGACCAAATAAAAACAGTAATTAACAAAAAACAGTAATTAACAACTATAGGTCACCATAAGACCTTCAACAATGAGCAAAGCCCATACTGGGTATAGTTAGCTACATGTACATGTATATAGGCCAACTTAATTTAATTATTAGATTTTCATCCAAATTTTTTTTTTAAATGGGGGGGGGGGAGGATTTTATTTTTTATTTTTTATTTCATATCAGACAATCCTGTAACGTGTTCTTAATGCAAGAGTAATAATAAGCTTATATCATGTACATGTATGTACATGTATTAAAGGAATCACACATAATTCTTAAATATCTCTTATTCATTGGCAACCATTGTTCTACATGATGTTATTGTGGCTTTAGAAACCTATTTTCATTAAATGGAAAAACCATGTGATGATGTGTAGAAATGCTCTCTTCAGCTGGACTAACTACACCAAATTAATTTTGCTTTCTTGTATGAAGCAAATATGCATTGGTATGCAGCACAAGAATTAGGAGTACAGAATACAAGAGTGCACACACTGAAATGTCTCGCCTTCTTTACTATCATTGATATTATGTTGATAGTCCTAAGTATAAAGCGTTATTACAACTGTCACATAAACTTAACATTAAATAAGATAGTTAAACAAAGACCAATGAACCATGAAAATGAGGTCAAGGTCAGATGAACCATGCCAGGCAAACATGTACAGCTAACAATGCTTCCATACAACAAATATAGTTGACCTATTACTTATAGTTTAAGAAAAATAGACCAAAACACAAAAACTTAACTGTCCAATGAACCGTGCAATTGAGGTCATGGTCAAATAAAACCTGCGGGACTGACATATAGATCATAATATATTTCCATACACCAAATATAGTTGACCTTTGGCATATAATATTAGATAAAAAGATCAAAACTTAAAAACTTAACTTTGACCACTGAACCATGAAAATGAGGTCAAGGTCAGATGACACCTGCCAGTTGGACATGTACACCTTCCATTCCTTCCATACACCAAATATACTAGCCCTATTGCTTATAGTATCTGAGATATGGATTTGACCACCAAAACTTAACCTTGTTCACTGATCCATGAAATGAGGTCGAGGTCAAGTGAAAACTGTCTGACGGGCATGAGAACCTTGCAAGGTACATGTACGCACATACCAAATATAGTTATCCTATTACTTATAATAAAGAGAGAATTCAACGTTACAAAAATTCTGAACTTTTTTTTCAAGTGGTCACTGAACCATGAAAATGAGGTCAAGGACATTGGCCATGTGACTGACGGAAACTTCGTAACATGAGGCATCTATATACAAAATATGAAGCATCCAGGTCTTCCACCTTCTAAAATATATAGCTTTTAAGAAGTGAGCTAACACTGCTGCTGTAGCCTCCGCCGCCGGATCACTATCCCTATGTCGAGCTTTCTGCAACAAAAGTTGCAGGCTCGACAAAAATGAAACCACAAACAAGTGTTGAAAATAAAAGGGTTTGTGCTTTAAAGATTCTTATGCATGATGCAAACATAGGCTAGCAACAATGTAAAAACATGAACTTAACAAAAAGAAGTGTTTAATAACCCTTATTGAAGGTATTGGGACAGAGGGTGTTTGCTGTTTGTCAACAGAAAACAATAGCTGTTGTTAAAAAAATCTACATGTAGGTGTATATAAAAGTTAAACAGAAGATGTGGTTTGATAGCCAATGAGACAACTGTCCACAAGAGACCAAAATGACACAGGCATTAATAACTATAGGTCACCTTACAGCCTTCAACAATGAGCAAAGCCCATACTGCATAGTCTGTTTGCCGACTTTTTGAACTCAATATACAGTAAAAAAATATAATAAATTCGTGCTTGAGTCAATATTTTTAAAGTCAGTCATTTTTTGTACCAATGAGTTCCACAATTCTTGCGCTTTGGATATCATTCTGAAATTCAGTCCAAAATTCCTGACACAAATTAAGTCATTGACATTGTACAGTTTCAATAAAAAAATCCATGTTTTTCTAATCATAAAAATTTGTGTCATGCAGCAATTTGCATTCTTGGAAACCATAGGCGGATCCAGGGGGGGGCCTGGGGGGCCCAGGCCCCCCTTTCGTGGGAAAAATTTGGTTGATTATATAGGGAATCATTGAAGCATGACTTGAGCGGGCCCCCTCTTAGGTCAGTCAGCGGGCCCCCCTTAGGAAAAGTTCTGGATCCACACTGGAAACAGCATATTAATCGTAAGCCAAATATGTTATGCCATTCCCGTAATCAATCTCTATTTTCGGTAGATGACGTTGTCATCATAGATCTGTAGAATCATTTTAAATTACTCGAAGAAATACAATAATCTAGTTGAAACAGGAAGTTTTGAATGAAACGAAATCATTGATGGTTACTGGTAATGGAAATGAACATAATCCGGAAATCATATATTTTCAAATATATATAAAAAAAAAATTGGGGCAGGATGATTTCAGAGGGGTGGACTGGGATGAAAATCTATCAATTAATTTTAATCGGCCATACATGTCGCCTATAAGAAGGCCCCAAAATGACAAAGGAGACAGCAGTTCACTTGAAATACCCGGTCTAAACTCGAAAAAAAGTGAATCCAGGTCAGTTTGCAAAAAACATGTTCGTGACTTTTCATGTTTGTAAATTATAGCACCCTTTCACTTCCCAACCCTATATATATTACAGGCTACACATTTGCACCCAGAGGCGGATTTAGGGCCTTGTGAGAAAAAAATTTGGTTGCTTATATAGGGATTCACTGAAGCATGAAGCAATCAGGCCCCCTCTTAGGCAGCCAGTGGGCCCCCACTTATGAAAATTTCTGGATCAGCCACTGGCACCCAAAGTCTGTTTGCACCCTAAATGTTTACACCCTTTTTTGTTTGGTTTGAATTATTTTGTAATCTAGTTTGTTAAGTGTAATATTGCTATAAACATTTTCATTTTGTTCCCACTGTTTCCGCGAACAAACCTGTAGACTGTAGTGATACCGAGTGAACTGGATAAACACCTATATCCGCCGGACACAATGCCTACCTTGAAACTACTTATTGCTAGTAATCATTCACTAACGAATTTACAGTCAAACCTCGTCAGGTCCCGTAAACAAGGCGGCCCAGTGGCTGTGCTTGGACTTGGAGAAAGGGGTCCTACTAAAATGCGCCCGGGAGCGCCCGGGAAAATATATTCTATTGGCATGAGACAATTTTGTGTTGATGAAATAAGTTATGCACATTTTTCTTAAATTTTAGACAAGTAATATTCAAATTCAGATAATAGACATTTGTAAAAGGCAGGGTTTTGGTTTAAATTTAAAAATAAGCATTAAAACCCTGATAAACATATAGCCATGGAAACAGTTTCAGTTTCATAAAAAAGATATAATGAATGTATATCAGCATTTGCATAAAAAAGTGTTCACCATGATGGTGGCATGCAGTTGCAAAAATATTAGACTTCAGGCATCATATCCACATTTATATTAAGGACAAAACAAGCAATGATTATTTATTCTTTTTAAGGAAAAAAAATATTATTAAAAATATTATTATTTTATTCTCCCGGGCGCTAATGTTCCTTCCCCGGGCGCTTTTTCTATTCCCGGGCGCTCTCCGGCGCTTCCGGGCGCTTTTAAGTAGGACCGGGAGAAAGTCCCGGATTTTCCCGCCCTGATCTGATATAAGATATAATGCAACAGATGGGAGACTAATTTGGACTTATAATATTCATTTGGGTTTTATTTAACAATTATTATGAACGCTTCATTAAAAAATTAAAGTAAACTTTACCGATAACTGCAAAAATGGTAATTCAGGGAATATATATCCACCACCAGAACTTCAGAAAATACTTTAAAAGGGAAATAACTCTCCTGTCGACTAATAAGACGACCAACTTCCGAAGCAAGGTTGACGGATCTCCGATCTTTCCTGAAGTCATGCCTGTGTTCATGAGACGGTTCGGTTCTTCAAAAACAATGTTTCTATTTAATTTGTAATTTAGATGCGTCCTTATCATAGGCGGATCCAGGGGGGGGCATGGGGGCCCGGGTGGTTTTCCCGGTTGAATGGTTTCACACTAGTAATTGTGGGGTCCTTTATAGCTTGTTGTTTGGTCACGGTGAGCCAAGGCTCCGTGTTGAAGGCCGTACCTTTGACCTATTATGGTTCACTTTTATAAATTGTTAATTCGGATGGAGAGTTGTCTCATTGGTGCTCATACCACATTGATAACTAAGTCTTTAAATATTTATATATAAAGACGGCGGTTTGACAAAAGTTATACCATGCTTACTGTTTGAATAAATGAATGCTTGAAACATATTTGAATCAGTAATTAAGAGCTCATTTTGAAAGGCATAGGCGGATCCAGGAGGGGGTGGGGTCCGCTTGGGGGCCCGGGCCTCCCCTTTATCGGGAAAAATTTGGTTGATTATATAGGGAATCATTGGTGCATGAATGGAGCCCCCCCCCCTTTTTAGGTCAGTCAGCGGGCCCCCCTTAAGAAAAGTTCTGGATCCGCCACTGAAAGGCGACTTATTTGTAGACGTCGCGTGGTACGTTTACTGGTACGTAGATTTGACTTTTCCAGAAGAAAACAAATCGTCTATAGTGGAGAAATAAAATACATTGTGTCCTGCAAAACGTAAACCCCCAAAAATACCCCCGTTGTATAAAAGCCAGAATTGGTAGCTACGACGTACCCATACAGATACAGATAGAATACTGAACTCAATTTTGACAATGATCATTCATCACTGGTTACACTGTTTATTCAGTTTGGTTTTCTGTTTCAAAAAGAAATTATAATAAATGAAATGCCTGTAAATTAAACTGTAAAGATTGAAAATAGATTTAACTCACCCTTCTTGCATGTTTTTTTTTTTTTAGTTATCCAAACGTAACAGCGATGATATCAATGGCGTTCGTAGAAGTGAAAATCCCTGGGAAAACCAGATACCTGTCAGCTATGATATCATATATTATATATGAGTTCTAAAAGTTCATCGCAAGTGCCAAAATTAATTGGTTTTTTTATATTCAAGAAAACCTAGAGGTATTGAAAATTATTGCAATTAATTTATACTAATAAATGCTTTAAACTGAAAGTACAGATATGTTTTTATTTAACCTGTTGAGAATATTTGCCTGTTAATTATATATAATTTATATGCTTTTTTTACCAGGGGCGGATCCAGCCATTTTAAAAAGGAGGGTTCCTAACCCAGGACAAAGGGGGGTTCCAATTACATGTCCCCATTCAAATGCATTGATCGTCCAAAAAAAGGGGGTTCCAACCCCCGGAACTCCCCCTCTGGATCCGCGCCTGTTTACCGTTATATGTGTGGCCCTGATCTCACTGTGGTTTAACATCTTAGAATTGAGATGATTATATTCATATTGATATATGATTTAAATAAATTAACATTTAATATTGTGTCAATTATCAAAATCAACGAATAATTACTTAAATTTACTCTTCATGTGTCCTTTAATTCAATATAAAATTAATTGCCTTTAGTCAACAAAGAGTTCTTTCCGGCGTTTGCACGAAGAATAACATATACCTTTTTTTAATTTAATTTTAGTATTAAAACGACTTTGTTCTAGTTAGTCATGTTGATGAAGTTTTGTCACAATTTGTTTGATGAATTTAAACGTATTATTTAAGTTCAGTCACTCTCCGGCTTCGGATGGTCTTAGGACACGTCTTAGTGCTGAGTTAACGGAAGTTTCATAAGTTACAATATGTCATAAATTATGTCCTTATGTTTGTCGTAAGATAGTTTTGACAGTTTAGACATGTCTCAGATACACCTTAAGACCATCCTAAATAATGTCCGAAGACATATCTTATGATATATATGTTGGGGCCGTGTCAACGAAGCTGTCATAGAACTATAGAACATGTCTTAGGATGGTCTTAGGACACATCTTATTTCTAAGTCAGGTAAACGAAAGTCCTATTATATAAGACCACCCTAAATAAGGTCCTAATTAAGACATAGATAAATCTATGGCTTATATGACATATATTAGGATACTTTCAATGATTCGGCCCCTGTGAATTATCAAAGTCTTAACATTTTTTTTTATGATTTTATGAAGACTGATTTTTGACTTAAACTGACTTTATTATTAAAATTAAAAAAAGAAGATAGGGTATGATTGCCAATAAGACAACACTCCACAAGGGACCAAATGACACGGACATAAATAACTATAGGTCATCCTAGACCCCCCCCCCCCCCCCAACCACCACCATATCCTACGGCCTTTCAACAACGAGTCAAGCCCATACCGCATATATATATATATTTATTTATATATACAACTCGTCTAAACATCAACCCAACAATGTTAGATCTGTAAATTTGCTTTCGCAAATTTTTGGTTCTTCCTTCGCCGGGATTCGAACCCATGCTACTGTGATATCGTGACACCAAATCGCCTGCACTGCAGCCGTCCCGCTAGACCACACGACCACCTGGGCTTTCAAAAAAGAGCTTTCGCTGGCCGTGTGTTAAATATATATATATATATAGTCAGCTATAAAAAGCCCCGAAATGACAAATGTGAAACATTTCAAACGAGAAAACTAATGGGCCTTTTTATGTACAAAAATGAACGAAAAACAAATATATGACACATCAACAAACGACATGCAACCACTGAATTACATGCTACTTACTTGGGATAGGCACATACATACAGAATGTGGCGGGGTTAAACATGATTCCTACCCTCCCCATAACCTAGGACAGTTTCTTTTTTTTTGAAATTCCATGACCTGTGTTGCTTTCAATATTATAGCAGCTAATGTAATTAGGGCTACATATATAGATGTTTGATTACTGAACTTTCAGATAGCCTAGATGCTAAAAAAATAGATAGTATAGCAGCTGGGATACTAACACATTCAGGAATCAAAAATCTATATATATGTATAGCTGCTACGACAATGGACGCAACCCAATGTTTAACTGCGCTGAAGTACGTCCATTATCAGGGGCGGATCCAGACATTTTAAAAAGGGGGGGTCCCAACCCAGGACAAAAGGGGGGTTCCAACTATATGTCCCCATTCAAATGCATTGATCGGCCAAAAAACGGGGGGTTCCAACACCCGAACCCCCCCCCCCCCCCACTGGATCTAACGAATAATCAAATTACCATAAGAACAAAAAAATAAAAACACTCTTTAAATCTTTAATTTAAATTATTTATTAAGTTTCGGAGGATAAACTAGTGGGTTTTCCGAACTATTTTTAACAGAAATTCCTTGCTTAAATGTATACCAAAACATAGACAATGTATATAAAAATTAAAATACTCTACGTTGTCTTTTTTTATTTTCACTGGACCTTTGCTATTCTTCACCCTCGGATAATAGATATAACAAGTTGATTGTGCAGCAATGACCATTGGAGGATTTCGAATGACCTTAATGCCAAAATACGCGTGAAAATATAAGAAACAGCCAATTTTGAAAATGAAATGGATATTTTGAATAATGGAATGGACTGGTGTGACCCTTCAGCCCCTAATTACAGATATACCTTATACCTCATTTGAAAGCTTATTAAGAGAGGAACAAAATATGTTCCGCAACGCATATTAGAGGAGTACCGACGTACTTAAATGTCGAAATACGCGTGAACATTAAGAAATAGCTTATTTTGAATAATGGAATGAACTGCTGCTACCCGTCAGCCCCTAATCAAGACAATATGTATTTTCCATTCCAACCACACATTCGATATACCTTGGCATATACCAATGTCAAAGTTTCGAAACCGGACCTAGTTCATTTTAAAGGTATCAACCCAGGCTATTTACACTTAAATATTTTCCTGGAATCCAGTCAGGCCCGTCTGGCCACCACAGAGGTTCCAATATGCCCCTTAACGTAATTTTCCGTATTTACTTCACATTCGGTACTGCTCGGCATATCCCTACGGCAAAGTTCCGAACCGGACCTAGCTCATTTCAAAAGTATTGACCCAGGCTATTTCCAACTTAAATATTTTTCTGGGATCCGGGTCCGTCTGGCCACCACAGTGGTGCAAAGTTGCCCCTTAGCGTAGTTTTCAATTCCTACAACACATTCGGTACTCTTCGTCACATCCCTACGGAAAAGTTCCGAATTGGACCTAGCTCATTTCAAAGGTGTTTACCGAGGCTATTCATCACTTAAATAATGAAACAAACTATGTCATCATTCAATATTCATTCCTTAACATTGAATAGTGAACTATTTCATTATTCATTATTGAATTTTGAATAATGAAAAATGAATAATGGACGTACTTCAGCGCGGTCAGTTTTTACTTGCAATATTGGCGCAAATGAAATATGGTTTGTGGTCACAGGGGTAGAATTTAAGCTTTTTTGTGTACTGGCCAGCCGGACCAGTGGACTGAAAATCTACTGGTACGGCTCCAAATTGTTGATCAAATGAAAGATTTGTTTGGCGCAAATTAAATGACGATTGACGCAAAATCAAGGCACTGGTAACGGCAAGTAGTGCTTTGTAAATTTATGTCGGTTCCTTTTCTTACCTATTCTAACATCGGATTTGGAATTCTTCTAAACTGATTGAACTGTGTGTATTGCTGTGTGTTTGTTTATTCTACATTGGCTAGATTTTAGGGTTGAGACCTCACAAAACCTGTTTAAACCCTCCGTACTTTTGCGCCTGTCCCAAGTCAGGAGCCTCTGGTCTAGGTTATTCTTATTTGTTTTATTTTAATTTTGATTTTATTTAAATGTTTCGGGTAATGTATGACATCAATACACGTAATTGACTGATTAGGGGCTTGCTATGGCCCATCTTTGGGTGCGGGATTTTCTCGATGTGTTGAAGAAACATTAGTAACATTCGGCTGTTTTTCTGCTCTTTGGTCGTGTTGTTGTCTATTTGACAACTTCCTTATTTCGATTCTCAATTGTTATGCCCCATTTATGGACATTATGTTTTCCAGTATGTGCGTCTGTTAGTCCGTCCGTCCGTTCGTTCGTTCGTTCGTTCGTTCGTTCGTTCGTTCGTTTGTTTGTTCGTTCGTTCATCCATCCGCCCATCCGTCCGTTCGTCCGTCTGTCTCGCTTCGGGTTAATGTTTTTGGTCGAGATAGTTTTTGATGAAGTTGAAGTCCAATCAACTTGAAATATTTTTAATTTTTATGTCAAATTAGAGATTTTACCCTATTTTCACGGTTCACTGAACATAGAAAAGGATTGTGCTGATGTGACATCCGTGTGCTATGGACACATTATTGTCTACATAGATGTATATCTTTTAGTTGTACCTCGGAAATCCGAGGTGTTTTCAAATCATGTGTGTTGTAGCATAGAACTGATAGTTCAAAATCTTTCATTTTAATGTCAAAAATATCACAGAACCAAAGTGCCCTGTTAATAGCATCTTCTTTGGTATAGGTGAACTGCAAAAGATGTCTATCTGTAAACTGGAAGTTTCCCCCGAGAAGTTGAAGGAAAATGATTCATTTCATCGAAGCTTGAACATTTTTGCTGACATTTTAAAATGTTAGTTGTGAAATGTACACGGTGCATTCAATTTGGATTGACCTCATACGGTGATTCAAAACCATTAATCTTCCAAGAGGTTTACTAAAGGAAAAATGCTATGAAAATCTTTTGCAAATATATCGGTATTTCATCACTATAAATTTTAAATACATCACGATAAGATGAGGTGTTTAAGTGCTTCCTGATTATTATAATTCACGTAGGCTTCAGGCTTCAAATGATATGCACAGATCATACTATAAAAAATAGAAGATATGCAAATGTATACCAGTTGATCGGTTCATTGATCAGATATACTATTTACTCTTAAAAAAGTGAATAATCAAGTAGAAAAAAAAACCCAGAACTGTAAATTATCTCACTTTTGTCGAGTCTTGGACTTTTATAGAAAAAGCGATACATAGCGATCCTACATTCCGTCGTTGGCATAGGAGGCGTCCACAAATATTCACTCTGTGGCTAAAATTTAAATAACTTTTTAAGCTATCCTGTATTTCTATCAAACATGGACAGCAACTTGTTTATGATCATAAGATAGTATCCGGAAATAAATTTTGCTGATAATAGTCCCGTTTATCCGTTTTAACTTATAAATATCTCTTTTTTTTCGTATATCAAGGAGCATAATACAGTGACTTATTCCAGCGGTTCATCCCAACCACCCATTACATAAGTCTTTTTTGGTTTGATGATCTCCAAGGGTAACTATACGTATTTTAGTTTCCAAACTTTGGTCTCAAGTGTAAATCTGATGAAGTTTATTTAAGAATCTCGTTTTATTCGCACTAGAATCGGTATTGTAAGATTCATTTTCCAAATTTTTCCAGATGTTTGAATCATAAAAGTTTTAGTTACATGCACGGACCAAGCAAAAATCGACATTACTTATTTAATATGTACGACTCGGGTGACCATGTTTGACCCGAACGACATTCGTAATAACTAATAATAACAATCTTGTATCTAAGACTGAAATATCAATCAACATTCGTACAAAATCCAATCGATTTAGAGTGAAGACGTCGTAACCCGTCAGATAAAAAAAATATGACCGATTTCATGCTTACAGCCCAGTTATATTGTTATACAGTTCAATTGTTATACTTCATTGTTTCTATTGTTGAAACACGTGTAAATTGAATAGATCTGTTGTTACAATAACAATGGCTTTCGACCACAGGGTGTGACGAGGGAGATTTCTGGAAACCCCTGCTTCTACATCCCGCAAACAAAGTCCATTGTTATTCGTACCATTAGAAATTGAATAGTCTTTAAAATTAAATTTGTAAATCAATGTTTTTAATTTTTTTTATTATTATTTCCTGTCTATTTGTATAACTTTATTACAGTATTTGACGTTGCCATCATTTCTTTTTTTTTCTAGCAATGTGCAGTTTACTATCCATATCCGTATGGACGTTACGCACGGAACTGGTGACACTCAAGAAAAAATATCGCGTCATAAGCAACAATTGGTCACTATATTGTCGTTGCTACTAGAAAACATATAAATTTTACATCAAAATAAAGCTGAATGTCTTGGGAATTTATTTTAAGTCTTGAATGACATTTTAATACAAGTGTATGTGTATAAACCGAACACGATTTTATAAATAACGTAATTTTTCTCGTGTCCCGCGTTACAAATAGATGCCGATATTTGGGCAAAATGTGCTGAAGATTGGTGATTTTTTTCACCAAAAGTCACCATTTTCGGGCAGCGCAACGTTCAACGTCATAGCATTGTGACGTCAAAAAATTGGAACACAACCAGGGTTGAGTTCAATATCGTAGCAGCTACGTACTTGCTAGTCTATAGCTGCTACACGTTCAATAGTCAAAATCTACGAAGCACTACGTAGATGCTACGATATTGAACTCAACCCTGTACTAGAAGCGAAGCAATGGACCCCTGAATGAGATATTAAAAAGTGTCCCACAAGCAGGGAAATATTTTAGCCGAACTTACTATGTTGTGTCGTGTGTACTATTGTTTTTCTGTTTGTCTTTTTCATTTTTAGCCATGGCGTTGTCAGTTTGATTTTGATTTATGAGTTTGACTGTCCCTTTGGTATCTTTCGTCCCTCTTTTACGGACTTGATTTTTATTAACAGAATACTGGTAAGTTAATCAATATTGGTATCATTATTTTGTACAAAGACTCGCCTTTTAAATCATTGTTTTTCCTTTGTTGTTACGTCGGTTTACACAGGTCGAATTTTTCTCATGTCCAAGAATTTGTCACAAGTACAGTTTTCACACAGTTTCCGGCTCTAATCCGTCGAATGAGATTAAATTAATTTGTTTTATTGAATATTTCCTCAATTCTATTAATCGCTTTAAAAAATACACACCTTTCTTCGCATTTTGAGCCTTGAAACATGACAATGCGCCCAGGTTTGCACAAATTACAAACAAAACCGCATGTCCAATAAAATGTCACAAACATGGAACTCCGTTTTTGAAAGTTACACGTAACGTTACAGACGTTTTTTGTTGTTGATAATTGTCAAAATGAAAACTTTTATAATTATTTCAGTGAAAAAAAATGATGTCATCTAAGGAAGGACTTGAACGGTACAAACAAGAAAAGCTTCAAAAGCGACGAGAACAAAGGCTTGAATCTTATTACAGAAATAGAAATCTAAAGGAAAACGAGTATGCTTTATCAGATGAGGCAGTACGCCAAAAACAACATAGAGAGAAACAAGAGAAAGAACAAATGAGACGGGTCAAAGAAACGGAGAGAAACGGAAATATAGAAAGAGAAAACATGAAAATATCAATGATCAAAGGCAAAACGAGAATTTAAATAAGCGAAATACTTTCGAGAATAGAACAGAAAAACATCGGACATTGAAGAAACTGAAACTGGCCCTACCAAAGAGCCCAGACAGGCGGGTGACAACCATGGTCGCATACTTGCAAAATTCGAACTCGCCGACTGTGAGAAAACTGCAATCTTCTGAAGTGATTTCTTCGCCGGAAGAAATAGAAGAACACAAAACATCAAAAGCCTTGACGGAAGATTTAAAAACAGTTATTGACATCTGTATATAAATTGTATAACTATGATGTAAAACTGTACCTCCTCAGTCAAATAGATAGATAAGAAAGAAAATATATATTACCATTTTATGTACATATAATTGATTGTAATGATTACTGTTTGTTTGTTCTTTGTGTATGTGTTGATGACAATCCAGATTTTGGATTTTTATATCAATAAAATCTTATATCTTATATCTTATATCTTATATCTGTAAAAGGAAAAGATCGGATGACTCTTTGAAAACGATGAATGTTATCATTTCATCAGTAAGTGGTAAAAAAATCAGTGACAATAAATGCAGAAAGAAACTGACTAGGAAATTGGGATTACCGGTAAGAAGAGTTAGCCGTGGTCATGCAATTAGAACAAGAATACTTAAATCTAAAAAATCAAGCTGGACTTACACAAATAGAAAAACTAGATCAGATGCAATAACACCTGACACGAAGAAACGTATTTATGAGTTCTGGTGTAAGCCTGGTATTTCTCGTCCGACTGGTAACAAGGCAAATATCAAAAGGGTCCGCATTGGTCCGAAAACTTATTCAAGCCACATGACACACATACTAGAAAAAAACACAGACCGATATGTATTTGGATTTTATCGGAGAAAACCCCTCTATTAGTCAGGGGCGGATCCAGCCATTTAAAAAGGGGGGGGGGTTCCTAACCCAGGACAAAAAAGGGGGGTCCAATTACATGTCCCCATTCAAATGCATTGATTGTCCAAAAAAAGGGGGGTTCCAACCCCCGGAAACCCCCCCCCCCCCCCCTCTGGATCCACGCCTAATTAGAATAGCTCAAAGAATGTTCGAAAGGTGCAAACCCTATACTTTGTGCGTCCCGTCCGACCTAAGGACAGACAAACATGTTGCTGCAAGTACCATGTAGAATTTAAAACTGTCTTTAAATCGTGTATGGAATTCCGAAAGAAACTTTTGATAGAAATTAAAATGAACAGAATGAATGCTATTCTACTCCTGTGTACGATTCTATATCTGATGTCGTTAATGCAACATTATGCGAAAACGTTGAAGGTTCACACAATTTACAGTGCCTTAAAAGAAACTGTTCCGATTGTGGAGTTAAAATCTTGAATTTTCTGCCTTGTGAACTTGATGTATCTGACACTGCGGAATTTGTAAAGTGGGAACAGTTTGAAAATGTAAACGTTAATGTTAAAGGGAACAAAACCATAAAGAAACTAATGCTCGTGAAAAAAGAAAGTCAAGTTGGTGAATTGTTTTCATATTTCAGAAAACTAATTGAAACTTTTCCAGTGCATCAGCACAGAGCTTCATGGCAAAATGAACAATTTCAAAAACTTGTTGTTAGAAATCTCCCAGAAAAGCAATGTGTTTGTGTGCGTGACTTTAGTGAAAATTACAGGTGTTCCGAGCTTACTGAGATTCAAACATTTTTCGTTATAAGCCAAGACTTAGTTCATGATCAATACTTTGTTCACCAAGTCCAAAATTATATAGCGGAATATTTACAGTCGATTTCATATTCAGTAGAAACAATGCACGAGTTTACTGAATGGTGTGCAGCCCAGTATAAGAGCAGACACTGTTTCGGAGATATTAGTCAAACAAGCGACGACTTTGGATATCAACATTTCACAAGAAATTTCTTTGAAACTTCCCATGCAAAAGGTTATTCATAATAATTAAGTTTATTATCCTCGAACTTACTACTATGATTAGGCAATAATAGTAGTAAGTTCGAGGATAATAAATACAGTTGAATGTCAGTCCGCCTGTCAGTCTCTACGCTAGATATGTTGGACACAGATTTAATGATTTTACTCACATTTTCGAGTACAATGGAATACATATTATTTAGCTTTTGATTGAATATTTATGAGTTATTTGTGTAAAATGTAAATATTTCAAAAGCGGTCCGGTATTCACATTATCGGTATTTTTTTTTTACATGTTTTTTGATTATATCGAATTTGAAATAAATGTATTTTGATAAAACTTGTGCGTCGGACTAAATTACACCTGAAACAAAAATAAATACGTTGTATCGAGGAACAGGGCTTTTATTTCTGTTCTTCATCTTGGCAGTCGCTGTAGGGTATTGAATCTCTTATATTTCTCGTGACTTTCGGTATTTTTACTATTATAAAAATCATAAACCTTGAACGCGGTAAAATGGTAAGGTCCAATGTCATGCAGTTGACATAAAAAAACTTATCTGTGCATTTCAGGACCACAAGACGCTGCTGGAGGAATTATTAAGAGACAAGCCGACTGTGCCATTTTACGCGGACAGACTTAGATAAGGACAGCAAAAGATCTCTATGAATACGCGAATTCATTTCTAACACAACCGAGGTCACATTGTAAGAGAAGAATGTTCCGATATGCGGAAACGATTCACCGTGACAACAGACTGTCTTTTAAGCCGGTGCCTAGCATTTGATCTCTTCACCAAGTAAAGCTAGTCGTGATTCTGCTAAAGGGTTGATGAATATCAGTGAATTGTCTTGTTTCTGTGTAAACTGTTGTCATCACATGTATGACCAGTTTCTAATTCGATAAAAACTGGTGGTTATACTGAATGGGAAAAGAAGCGAGAATACAGAGCGGATGCACAAGAAAATGAACAAGTGTCTTTGCAAGAATTAGTTTCGTTTGGTCAATTAACTGCGTTATATACTGACGACGATGAGGAGGAGTACTACATGCTGAAAGTAGAGAAAAGCATGGAAACGTTACGCATTGACACAACGGATTCTTGGGGATCTTTACTCCCTGCGGGAACACCTATGTTTCGTGGTCTATATTACAACAAACGAACTCGCCTTTTCTATATCGTCTTGTGAACAGGAAAGCGGTTGTACCTGCTGCGTCAGTGGTCTATATTTGTTCGGAAGTAACCGCAAACAATGTCATTCGAATCACAGAAGAAACACATTTAAATGTTTTAGAATATATTAATGAAATAAAATGCTAGAAATTTATTAATCAGTATTTATCCCTATAAAGAAACAGTAGTTATAGAAACCAATAATATATGAAAATATATACATGTACATGTAGGGAATGCTTTAAAGAGGTAAAAACGAATGGGGAGACAATCGCGACAAACATAAATTCATACGTTCGTTTAACAACAAGCGACTTGGATAAAACTTCAGTCAAAAAGTGTATTTCGACGTTATTTTAATGTAGCGTCAGGTATCACCAGTATCGTGCGTAACGTCTGACTAAAAAATCATAAAGGGATCTATGTCGCCATTTTGAATTGCATTCCCTACTTTTTATAAAAAGATGGTGGAGGGGTATTATCTTTTCTGGTCTGTAGGTCCGTTCGTTCGTGCATTCGTGCGTTCGTCTGTCCGTTCGTCCCGCTTCTGGTTAAAGTTTTTGGTCAAGGTAGTTTAATTTTGATTTTATTCAAATGTTTCGGGTTAACGTAAATATGGATATCGTACTATATATATATAAGCTTATTATCGACTCCTAGGAGTCGATATTAAGAATTGAACGATGGACAGTTAGTGCGTGAAATTTTCTTGCTACCTGATTGGAAGATATTACGAGACGTGAATAATCAAAGTTTATTGATTGGTTAGGACAATCCAAACCTAGTTAATGTCCTTCAATCCCGTAGAGTATCGGATCTGTCCTCTCTATTTTAGCAATTAGATTTTGCCTGGTCATTAGTCATGCATATTCATGATATTGGTACACAGGTAACTTTTATCTATAAATAGTCGAATCTTCTGGAGTTTCGTAAACAACAACGTTAAACGATATATACTACTTCATAACGTGTGACCTCACATGTGTGGTAACATTTGTTGATTGGTGCACGTGACTATTCTAGTAAATGAATTAATCTACAAAGCGAGAGCACTTTCCATTTTCATCAGCTAAGAGTCGACTAGCCCTTTTTGAAAGGCTAATAAAATTGAGAATGGAAATGGGGAATGTGTCAAAGAGACAACAACCCGACCAAATAAAAAACAACAGCAGAGGGTCACCAACAGGTCTTCAATGTAGCGAGAAATTCCCGCACCCGGAATTAATGCTTGTTAATATACTATTGAAACGCAAACAGTTTGTAAAATTTAAAAAATGGAATCAAGGGCAGTTTAATTGGATAAAAAAATATATCTTATTCTGTTTGAACAAATTGATTATGTCATTCCATTCCTGTTCATCTAGTTTAATAATGAAATCTTATCTGGTTTGTTTTCACACATGCACATGCGCTTGTATGTAACATATGAGGGTGTGACAGGGTGTCACATGTATTATTTTACCGTTATTCGTCATCATGCATGAACGTACCTGAGCGTCATTCGCCCCGAAGATATGAAAGCAACTACATCGGATTGAATGACAAACTAGTTATAAATTGGGTTTTGCTTGTCTCTTCTCGGTGTTAGGTCCGTTCGCACACAAGTTTTATTCAAATTCCAGTAGAATTGATCATTCAATGAGTAAAACATTGAAGATTTTAAATGAAAAACATCAATCCTAGCCTTCTTTTAGTGGTTACAATCCTTGTGATTAAATTTCATAGATTTCTATTCACTTGCACTAAAGTTATTGTCCGGAAACCAAGTGTCTTCGGAGAACGCTGACGACGACAACGTGACAACCAAATTGCGGTCGTATAAAACACAGACCAAAAAAACGAACGAACGGACGGACGAACAGACGAGCGGTTAAACAGACCTGAAAACATAATGCCCCTCTACTATCGTAGGTGGGGCGTAACAATAAAGTTAAATTAGTAAAGGAGGTATAGACGAAAAAGGTAATTTTCAAATAACTTTATTTGTTAATTGTTCTAAGCCCACGGTAAAAAATAGTAAAAGTATTATTATGCCCCATTTATGGGCATTATGTTTTCTGGTCGGTGTGACCGTCCGTCCGTCCGTCTGTTCGTTCGTTCGTCGTTTCTCCGACCCGCTCCGTGGTTAAAGGTTTGGTTAAAGTTTTTAATCGAGGTAGTTTTTGATGAATTTGGAGTCCAATTAACTTGAAACTTGTAAAACATGTAAATTGTTCTTTATGATATGATCTTTCTAAATGTAACGTCAAATTATAGATTTTACCCCATTTTCACGGTAATGAACAGATTGAGAAAATGATAGTGCGTGTACTTGGGACACATCCTTGTTATTATGTTTTTGCATACAATTTATTCTAGATTTAATCTTTTTAAAATTAAAATAAAACAACATACGTTAAAGGATTACATTGTGAAAGGTGAACAATGGCGAAATAAGTCAAATTATTATTTCAAAACAACTTTGAAAGACACAATTATTTTAAAACGACATAAAGCTTAGGTAATGACTGTTAATCAACAGATTGAGTGTGTTTGACACCAAAGCTGTCAAGTGAAGCCATGCACTGAAAGTGAAATGGGTCAGTTAATTTGAGTTTACACAGCTATAGTTGAACTTCTTGTCCAAAGAGAAATATGAATTTACCGGTATTGCAATCGCTTAATTATGATATCAGTCTGAATGCTTTGAATCCTGGCGAAAACGGGTCATTTTCAAAATTCCCGGGTTATCTATTTTTCTAAGGTTACATCCGCAGGATACGGGCCAGAAGACGTCATACTGATCGACTTGACACATGATTTTTTGTGTAAAATTTTTTATTTAGAATTTTTCCATGTCTTTATAGGCAAGCTTTTCACAGACAAGTGACTGTGTGTCGGACTATCGGGCTGTCGGATTATAGGACTGTCGGACTATCGGTCTGTCGGATTATAGGACTGTCGGACTACAGTACTGTCGGATTATGGATCTGACCCCCGTCAATGCACGTAATTGACTGATTAGGGGCTTGCTAAGGCCCATCTTTTGGTGCGGGATTTTCTCGATGTGTTGAAGACCCATTAGTAACCTTCGGCTGTTTTTCTGCTCTTTGGTCGTGTTTTTGTCTATTTGACATTCCTTGTTCCGATTCTCAATTGTTATGCCCCAATTATGCACAATTATGGACATTATGTTTTCCAGTCTGTGCGTCTGTTTGTCCGTCCGTCCGTCCGTCCGTCCGTCCGTTCGTTTGTTTGTTTGTTTGTTTGTTTGTTTGTTTGTTTGTTCGTTCATCCATCCGCCCATCCGTCCGTTCGTCCGTCTGTCCCGGTTCGGGTTAATGTTTTTGGTCGAGGTAGTTTTTGATGAAGTTGAAGTCCAATCAACTTGAAACTTAGTACACGTGTTACCTATGATATTATCTTTCTAATTTCAATGCCCAATTGGAGATTTTATCCCAATTTCACGGTCCACTGAACATAGAAAATTGATTCTGAGGTAGGCCTGGCAAACTTTTTTTTGTTTTAAAAGATTTAAAAAGATTTTTAAACACAAATTGCTTTTTGTTAAATAGTTTGAAATTTCTGTATTTTATAAGCATCCTCCCAATTTAAATACTAGTAATTGCACAATTTACGTTTTCATGAAAATTGGCACACATAATCTTCTTGCGTAATCAAACTAGATAGCCTTTAAAAAAGAGGGGTCCATGAACTCGTTTTCAAGTTAAATAAGTTTGAATGATAAAAATAAGTCGAAAACTGAATCTGTCCCCGATAAGTCATAGTTTGACGTCGTGAAACTAACAATCTACGTTAGAAACGTCATTACCTCCCCTGTAACTGTATCGTATGCCCTTTTAAAATATTATCAGTTATTGTTTTGAGTTATGTGTAGTGAATCTAAATAAAGTTTATTAAAAAAAAAAGTTCAGTGACAAGTATCTGACCAACTGACTCAATGGAACTGAAGGCATATGCATCCTTTGACGGAGTGATATGAATAATTATGTATAGTATTCCAACATTCTATCAGTCCCGACTATATTACAGTCAACTTGTTCGCCTGATCATCTGTTTGGCGCTTTATTGCGATTCTTCATCTCAAAGTCAAAGTTATGCCTTCAATTCGGAGCAAAAAAAAATAATTCGTAGGCAACGGCGGAAATATAAAACTATGTAAGAATGAATTCTAAAATTGATGGCATACATTTTCTGTTTCTCAGGTATGAAGTATAAGAATAAGAGGTGTCCGCCGTATTAAAATTAAGTACAAAGGCTGTCCTACAACTGAGAGGCACACATAATATAAAAAAGAAGATCTGGTATGATTGCCAATGAGACAACTCTCCACAAGAGACCAAAATGGCACAGAAATTATCAACTTTAGGTCACCGTACGGCCTTTAACAATGAGCAAAGCCCATATCGCACAGTCAGCTATAAAAGGCCCCTATATGACAATGTAAAACAATTCAAACGAGAACACTAACGGCTTCATTTATATAAAAAAAAAATGAACGAATAACAAATATGTAACACATAAACAAACGACAACCACTAAATTACAGGCTCCTGACTTGGA